>NC_065921.1:81381896-81559435 GCF_024586455.1 Bactrocera neohumeralis | reverse complement strand
ACTTTCTAACGTTTGGTGTAACGAATACAGTTTATATAACAATAAGGCGCCGTAAAATATGTTATATTAAATAGAGCAAACACTTGGAACGTTTAAAACAGAAAATTGAAATATAGGGTAGTCGAAAAAGTTTTTTCGCAATTCTAAACAAACCACAAATTATTTTTTTATAGTAGGTATTTTTAATGAACTTTAATATTTTTGGTTTTTCGGTGAAAAACTGCGACAAGTAATTTTCATAGGCTTCTCTTGAAGCCAACTTTGCTCCATTAAGAGAGTTCTGCATTGACCAAAACAAATGGTAGTCCGATGGTGCAAGGTCAGGGCTATATGATGGATGCATCAAAACTTACCAGCCAAGCTCTCAATGTTTTTGCCGAGTCATCAAAGATGTGTGTGGTTTAGCGTTGTCCTGTTGGAACCCTTTCCCTTTCTGTTGATCAGTTCTGGTTGTTTTTTTCGATTACTTGCTTCAATCTCATCAGTCGTTGGCAGTAAAATGTAGAATCAATCGTTCGACTAAGCTGGAGTAACTCATAGTGGATGATTCCTTTCCACTCCCACCAAATGAACAATAACCTCTCGAGGCGTTAATGCTGGCTTTGCGACCATTTGTTAAGCTTCCCCACGCTTGGACCACGATCTTTTTCGCACATTATCGTCGAATTTGATCCACTTTTCGTCTCCAGTTACCATTCGCTTCAGAAATGGTTCGATTTCATTACGTTTCAGCAAAGAATCGCAGATGTTAATTCGGTCCATTAAATTTTTCACAGACAATTCAAGTGGTACCCTTTTTAAATGGTCCAAAACCATTTGATGATGAATGTTAAGTTCCTTAGCGATGTCATGGCTGCTTATGTAACGGTCCTGGTGAATCTTTTCCATAATTTCATCGACTTTTTCAACGATAGATCGACCAGAGCGAGGTTTTTCACATCGAAATTTCCAGAACGGAAGCGAGCGAACCATTATCTTGGTACACGAACTGGCATTCTTCCACTTTTTTTATACAAAAAATTCAAAATATAGCGAATTTCTTCATTATTCTCACTTATTTTTGACCAGCTGTTCAACTTTTTTTCAACTTCCCTGAATTTGATTTGGTTAAATGAAGCTTAGAATCTCACCTTTACAACACTATATGGTATGACACAAAGTGATTGGTAGCACTGGAGATATATGGCATCAAACGACATCTATTGACAAAATACGAAAAGACTTTTTCGACTACCCAATATTTAGTCGAAATATAATTAGGGCGTACACTTAAGCTATAGTTTAAAAATCGAGATTCTAGGGCTGTATAATATCCAACTTTTCGATACCATTTTTGTAGTACGATTTGTCCTTTGATTCAGAAGAGGTCTCAGTTTTGGTGATCACCTTTTCATTCGACGAAAATTTCTTCCCAGCGACCGTTCTTTTGAGTTCTGAGAACAGGAAACAGACGCTGGAGGCCAAATCTGGAGCATACGGTGGATGCGGAAGCAATTCTAAGCCCAATTCATGTTTTTTTTTTGTCATCGTTTCCACTGACTTGTGACACGGTGCATTGTCTTGGTAAAACAGCACTTTCGTTTTCTTCAAGTGCGGCCGTATTTCGGCGATTTCGTTCTTAAAACGATCCAATAACGCTATGTAATAGTCGCTGTTGATGGTTCTTCCTTTTTCAATGTGATCATTAAAAATTATTCCATGCGCATCCCAAAATATAGACGCCATAACCTTGTCAGCCGAATGTTGCGTTTTCCACGGTTGGGAGCGGGTTCATCGTGTGCAGGCCACTCGGATGACTGTCGATTAGACTTTGGAGTAAAATGATGAAGCCATGTTTCATCCATTGTCACATAACGATGCAAAAACTCGGTTTTATTTATGCTTGAATATCTCCAAACACTACTCCGAATCATCAACTCGTTGTAGTTTTTGGTCAAAAGTGAGATCGCGCGGCATTTACTTTGCCCAGAGCTTTCTCATACACAAATATTCGTGAATGATGTGCTGTACACGTTCAGTTGATATTTTTAGGGTACCTGCTATCTCGAACTACTCTATTTTCCGGTCAACCAAAATTATTTTGTGGACTTTTTTGATCTTTTTTTATTGGTACCAACTACGTTCAGTCGTCCATTGCGTTCACCGTCTTCGGTGCTCATTTCACCACGTCTAAACTTAGCATACCAATTCTTGATGGTAGGTTTTCCTGGGGCCGTCTTTGGAAGCTCATCATCAAGTTTTCCTTCACCTGTATTTTTTCGCTTCAAAAAGCAATATTTTATCAACACGGGAAATTCTTTTTTTATTTAATTTTTTTCACAATAACAAAAGTAGCTTTCCTCAAAATGTTATAATTCACAAACTAAGGATGCGACAGCTGTCAAATTTATACATGCTCCTTTTGAAGGTTAGGACTAATTAAAGATCGTATGGATTTAATTTTAGTAGCGCCTTCTATGTGTTAGGCCGGAGAATTTCAAATTGCTCTGTTAAATAATAGTCTAGAAGATATGTACTTGTATATATATAAGTATGTTTTTAAATATACCTGGAACAAGGCACACATCCTTTTCGCTCGAAGAAGCTGCTCATTCGACGGAACTGTCGATATCGGACCACTTTTGTATATGCCTACCATACAAACTGTCCGATTCAAATCAAGTCTTTGTTTGGAATTATTTTTATTTGTGAAGGTTATTATAATTTCCTTAAAAGTAATTTCATAAATAAATGATTGTTTGTGTGTATTTTGCTCTCATGTTATCATTTATGAGCAGAACTGCTTCTGGCATAAACATTGTTTTACACATATACTTACATACTTATGTATGTACATATCTACTCTAAAAAGATATAAATAAAAACACTTCTTCACTCAAACGCTCACCGAACATCTGTTGGTGGAATACAGGTGGTCAATGCTGACTGAAAATAAACATACTAATACATACATACATACATATGTATGTACATATATACCAAATTATATTTTATTTTAGTAATAGGAAAGGCAGATCCTTCAATCATGCTCTCGGCATATTCTGCTTAATGACTTTTCCGCGAAAAATCAGTATCTAATGTACTTTATGGATGCTTCAGACCTGAGTGTTGAATAAAAACATTCTTACGGTTCTCTACGACTTGATACATTTTACCTTTGGAATAGAGAAAGAGGCGCATATTTCTAAATAGATATGTACTAGGGCTGCTATATATATTTCTGGCCTAATAATGTAAATAGGAATATTTATCAACGAAAATGTTGTTTTTTTTTTTTTTTTGTTGATTGCTGTTTTGTTTCGGGCTCGTACGCATAAATCCATGATTCGTCACCTGTGATGATCTTATAAACGTCTTTTGAAGCACCGCGATCGTATTTTTTCAGCATTTCTTTACACCAATCCACACGAGCCTTTTTTTGAGCGATTGTCAAATTGTGCGGGATCCAACGAGAACAAACCTTTTTTACGGCCAGGTGTTCATGCAATATCGAATGTATGCTGGTGGGAGAAATGCATAGGCATGCCTCTATCTGAAGGTATGTTACATGACGGTCTTGCATTATCAGTTCACGTACGGCATCGATGTTTTCTGGCACAACGGCTGTTTTTGGACGACCTTCACGGAATTCGTCTTTGAGCGAGCGTCGGCCACGATTGAATTCGTTGTATCAGTTTTTTACAGTGCTATAGGATGGTGCTTCATAGTCATACAAAGATTTTAGTTCATCGATGCACTCTTGTCGTGATAATCCACGTCGAAAGTTGTGAAAAATGATCGCACGAAAATGTTCACGAGTTATTTCCATTTTTTGGCCGAGATGAATTTTTTAATTCCCTGTAAATAAAACAATTCACGAATAAATGACAAAACGTTCTGAGTAATGTTATGCTAAAAAATGTCAAACTTTCCAATGGAAATGTCAGATTGCACCTGGCAACACTTAGTGTTGCCTAGGCCAGAAGTATATATAGCAGCCCTCGTATATGTATGTATATGGAGAGAGATGGAGAAAGAGTACGAAAGGCGCACGTGCAGCATAAATTTTTGGTACCACAATATTTACATAAAAATAGTTCGTAGTGAAACATCGGACACATACCTCAACAGTCACAACAATTGGGGGAAACAGTGAATATTATTTTCAAATACTGCTACGTTTAGTGAAATTTAATTAGATTAGACGCATTTTTTAGTGAAAGTTCTTAAAAACATACGAAATTTTTCAAAACTGTAAAAATGTTGACACAATTCTGTTGCTTGCGTTTGGAAACCACTGCAAAAATAATCGGTTGGTTGGGTAGCTTTGTAACTATCGTTGTAGTTATCATTTGCGCAGAGTTGTTAAGAAATGCGCGTGCTCTTGTTGGAACTTTGACGAGAAGAGGCTATCATTTTGACGATCCAGAGGGCGCTGGAACTGGTGAGTGTTAGGGATTGAATACAAAAGGACTAATCTGATATGCGATGATGAGAAACACACAATTTTGTGTTTAATTTTTTAGTTCTGATCATTATACTTGCTGTCAGTATTGTTGTTCTTTTCATCAATGCATTTGCAAATGCTGGTTTGGTGTTCGGCACAATCAAGGTTAGTATCAGTAATATGTATCATAAGCTTATTTTTGTTGTGAATATTGTAACAAAAAGTGAATAATTGCCAGAAGTCATAATAGAAAAGATAGATATGTATGTATGTATATATAGTAAGCAGTAAATATTTGTTGTGGTTTTGAACACTATGTGACAACAAGTAAATAAACAGCAGAAGGGGAGAGAACGATTGGTTTTATAGCACATTTTCGGAAAGATGATCCAAGTAGAGGTACTTTTTTCAATAGCCTCTTTCTGACAGATCGCGCGTGAGTCGTGAGTCAAGCTGTCATGTTGTTGTTCTGTATTGTTTGGCATTTCATTATGAAAGACTTACGACTGAAAAATATTTTCAAATCAAGTTGAACTACTTTATTACGAAAATTCCCGTTCTGTAAAGAATGTACATATTTCGCGCACTTCGCTCAACTTATGGTCAACATAATGGGCCTACTTAGAGTACTATTCGCACCACCAACACCTATCTTGAGATCAAGCATTCATTATTGGATAAAATTCGACCGAAAAGACTTCCAGCGCACAGTGAAGAAAATATAGCAGCCGAAGACTGTGGGGAATCGATTCGGCGCCGTTAGAAGCAACTCGGACTGACGTATGTAACGACTTGGCGCATTTGATGTCGAGAACTTAAATTTTGTTCAGCGATGAGCCTCATTTTTGTTGTTCGGTTCCGTTCGAACTCAACTCTTTCTCGTTTATTTTAAATTATTTTTGTTTTAATTATTCTTTTTTTTTACAAAATTTATTCTATTCGCAGAAATATCACAAGTTGATCCTGCCCTGGTTGATCATCACCGCTCTAGGAACTGTGCTTAGCTTAGTAGCACTAATTATTTATGGGTTTTATAGTGCCATTTTCGGAGTTGGTAAGTGAGATACATATGTATCTCTATTTAATATATACCAAATTTGACCCGGACTCACAAAATCGAGTATTTTAATACAAATTTTTATTGTCGCCTTCTAAATTGGTTTCTGAGCTTATACATGCACAGGCCAATGATTTATACGGGTTTCCATACAAATGTTGTAAGCCTCGGTTGGAGTGGTTCTTCATGCCATCAGCGAACTTTGATTTTTTCGGGTTCGGCTCATTTTTGGCAGCCATTTGCTGGATTGTTGGACAGTGTCGACGTCATATTTATGTACATATAAAACCATGTCTCATCGCCAGTAATGATGCGTTTGATGAATGTAGGGTTCTGAACAGCGTTTTTAAGCATCTCTCATCATCGATTTTTACTCGACTTCGATTCAGCTCTTTTGACGCCTTTCATACCCAAAACATTAACCAAAATGTGTTGAGTGGATCCATTTCTCGATTTTCAAACACGATTTTTTAACTTTTTCGATGTAATCATCATTAACAGAGATTGACAACAGACACACATGAGGCAAGTTTTCGGTGAAATCACAATCTTCACTGAATGCTTTGTGTCACTCAAATAGCTCGAACTCATTGTTCAACATTTTGGCCCACGCGCCGTAAACAAGCAGCTGTCAAACTCACACTAATTGGCATACATGTAGTATGTATACATATGGAAACCAAATTTCACACGAACATAAACGTTTTTAAGCAAAACATTTATCTATTGGGTTTACGCGCACAGTTTAAACGGGCCAGTCCGGGTCAAATTTGATCAGAGTATACTATATAAACATAATTTTACTTATTATCGTTTTGCAGTCTTTATTACATATCTCTGGATTGCCATGTATTCACTATACAGCAAAATCAAGACGGAAAATGAGCAACGTTCCTTTAAACGCCGCGCTAGATCTATTGCAGGCAACTTGCGTAAAAAATATATTAAATATTGCATATACACTGTTTATATGTATAAATATATATGCATATTTAGTTTTATACATGTAATAACAGTAATAATTTGCATTTACAAAATGACTTTGCCTCATACAAATCGTTTCTGCCATTAATTAGCCATTTTTTATACACTAGGGTGGGTAAAAAAAAATCGAATATTACTTTTTCGCACACAGAGACTTAGAGCAATAAGTTTGCTACAAATCTATGAGTTTTCAGAATTATAATGATTGTAAGAAACAAAATAATCATTTTTTTTGCCTTAAATTAATCAATTTTTAAACGTTAATATCTTTTAAACGGTTAAGTTTACGAAAAATTGTTTTGGACCATTTTCAAAGAGCATTCAATTTCCTACAAGTTCTATGAAATATGTTTTCAAGTAGTTGAAAGCGAGATATGAATTTTTCCATCTAATAATAAGAAAAAAATTAGAAAATTGTTAGGCGGAGGAGCTTCCCGTTACAATTAAGAGCTCATACTTGAAGAGACTTTTTTAGAGATGTCTAAAAACATACTTTTCAGAGTACCAGCGAAAAAGAATATTCGCTTTTTGACCCACCCTAATATATTTAGCTCGGAAGTTATTTATAATTTCTTAATAAATTTTCTAATGATTAGTTGCTTATAATTATCAATACAAGCGCCAACTAATGTTGATTGTAACGCAAGCGAGTAATTAAACGTCGCGTGTTTGTATAAATATGTACTTAATTTTATACATACATACATATGTACATATGTATGCATGTACTAATGATGTTTATTAAACAAAAAAAAAATAAATAAAAATATTAGTCATAAAATATCTACAAGCTGTTTTTATTTATCTCAAAATGATGCGCACAAATACATACATACATATGTACGTACACACATCTTTATTTAAACATATAGTATAACATAGATTTTGGTATTTTGGTTTAAAAATACTCGTTTGAGAAAATGTAGGTGTTGTTGACTTTTAATCTGATTTCCGTTTTTTTTGTTTGTTATACCCTGAACAAAATATATTGGGTATATTGGGTCGAAAAAGTCTTTTCGTATTTTTAATCAAACTTCTACTTTTTTTTTATTTATACTAATAAATAAATAAATACATGATGTACTGATTTTGGTCAAATGTGAACCATATTCTCAACAGCAGTCATGCCAAGGAAAAGCGAAAGAGAAAAAATTATTAATTATTTGGTAGAGAATACGGCTATTATTATTGCCATTTTTCCGCTAGAGACATTATTCCGTCAGTGTAAATCGAAATTTCAAAATTTCCAGAACGGAAGCGAGCGGCCCATTGTTGTGCTACACGAACTGATACAGCTTCGTCTCCGTAAACTTCACAAAATTCATTGCTGGTGTGGCATTTTTCCCTTTATTATAAAAAAATTTCAAAATATAGCGAATTTCTTCATTATTTTCACCCACTTTTGAACAGCTGTAACTTTTTTTCCAACTTACCCGAATTTAATTTTGTTTGGTTAATTGAAGCTTAAAATATCACCTTTCCAACACTATATGGCACAATGTGATTGATAACACTGGAGATATACGACTGCAACGACATCTATTTACGAAATACGAAAAGACTTTTTCGACTACCCAATATTAAGTTTTGTAACACTCAGAAAGAACGAATGACGAAGACTATTTAAAGTGTATGTGTATATACATAGGTATACATACTATGTACATATGTATAAATGATGAGCGTGACAAGCTACTTATATGATATATCGTATATCGAAATCGCCGATATGGGACCATAGTTGCTTTAAAAACTGATCGACCAAATTCCTTTTATGCATGGAAATTTTATTATTTTTCAAAATATCTTCACGAAATTTGGCATAGATTATTGTCATATCCAATGCCACAATCTCCAAACATATTATTCAGATCGGAACACTATAGCATATAGCTGTCATACAAACTGACCGAACCAAATCAAGATAAAGATCTTTTCATGTCGTTTAATGCCATAAGAAATGCAGCTGTGTAGGGTATTATGGCTTCGGTGCAGCCGAACTTAATGTTTTTTTTTGGTTTTTTTTTTGTTTAAGTAAATATGTAAACAACAAACTATTCGTATTTATATGCAAGCAGAGTTATGTTCCATTAAACACGCAGAGAAAATACAAATGTTGGCGGGCACATACACAAATATATAAATATATACTATGTATGTATGTATGTTGCTATGTATGCTTGTGTATATTTTGTGAATTCAAATAATATTGTAATGGAGCTTTATCGCTTGCAGTTAAAATTGTATAAACCGACTGATGCCATCGAAGTGCAGTATTGCACGAAATCTATTGTTCTTTTGATAACCTTTTATTCCGAAAAGTTGCATACTTTTTAATTATAAAATTAAATAATATTTAAAATTTACAAAACGAGCGCAATCTTGTCTACAATTAATTGTTTATTGAGGATGCTTGCGATGGCTGCGGCTTGTACGAGCACGTACATACATATAATAAGTAAGTACATACATATGTAAATTATGTATGTATGTATATCGATTCTACAGGGAGACGTGAATGTATGATTGAGCTGCACATGTGTTATAATAATTTCACCACTAGATGCTGGAGTCACCAAAAGTGTGACAATCAGCGAATATGCACTTTGATGGATACAAGTTTTAGCCTTAGCGGTCACGAGCGTACGAACCGGCTGCCCTAGGTGACTTAAGTGATTTCATTTAAATAGACAAATACTCAAATGCGGAAAATAATCGCTCCCAGAAGGTGAGCAGGAGCGTGAAAATCTAAAATAATGCACAAACACACCGATATGGGCAACAGGGAAGGAAAGCTAAGCACAATATTTGCGGCATGTGGCTTTTCTATTCGAAAAAAATATAATTAAAAGAGCTTTATTTCCAAAATACCCAAGAACTCTTAGCCAACAACTGCGGTATGACGTCAGTTACAAAAGTATTTGACAAGATTTTATTATTTTCTTTATGGTATTTGTATCACGGAAGCTTCTTACTTGAGTTCCTTTTGATTTATGTATGTACATACATATGTATATGCTTCTCTCGACGCTGCGCGCACAAACAGACGGACGGTAAGTTACGCGGAAATCACAAATTCGATAAATACAAAACTATAACTTACTCGATTAGTTCTAAGTGCTACAAACAAGCCGTTAAGTGAATGGAACTATTATACTCTGTGCAACATGTTGCAAGAGTAGGCGAAATTTCTCCATCGGAAAGCTTCCTATCACTTATATCTCATTATGTACTATACATACATATGTACATATGTATGTATTTACTTATGCGTTTATTAGTTTTACTACAATCGCGTATAATTTTTGAGGATGAGATCATAAGGCGCACTGCACCAAAATGCATTATTATTAAGGTGACGGTGCTTGAAGGTTTAATTAAATACGGCTGAAATGGTGGAATATTTTTTCTGCTGTCCTTTGGCGTGTGCTGCTAAGTTCTTCGGTTGGTTGGGTGGCATTTCTTCAGCGCTACTATGCATCTTCTGTGCCATCTGCCTGGGAAGAGTACATGAAATTATCGCCAGTGAATATTATCGTAAATATATTAGAGCTGAATACTCTGAGGAGGGTAAGAACCGAAGTGTAAATATTAATATGATTTCAATAATAATAAATAATTAATAAACAATTTACATACATGCATGCATACATATGTATGTTGTTATTACATTTCAGCGCTCACCATCATCATTGCTTTATATATGGTCTTATTTATCATCTCAACGGTCACTCATATATGCTTGGTTGTCGGTACAATGAAGGTATGCACCTACATATACATAAACTATATATGTACATATATGTATACATATGTATATATTATTTATACGTTGCGAATTTTGATTTTTGATTGCTTCTTTGAATTTTTGCTAATCTATTTTGTTTTACGACGCATTTCGTTCGCTCGCTGTGAATTGCGGCGGGCAGATAAACCGGTTTCGATATCTTGTTTGTTTTCTTGCGCATTTCGTAAACAATAATCGAGCCGTAAAAAGTGAATTTCTTTTACTTATTTGTAAATAATATATATGTATATGTATGTATGTATGTATAAAATTCTCTCACAACATAAAGACAGTTCTAATTTGAAGAGAGCGAGTGAATGCTCAAAGCTTTTGTTATATTGCACGTTTGTAAGTTTATATATATATAAGTATGTTTTTCATTGCCATTTTTCTTATTGTACATCAATAAATTTAATTTAAATTTTATTTTTAATTATTGTTTTTTTCCTATTCTTTTTTATTTAATTTAAATTTTATTCTTAATTATTGTTTCTTTCCTATTCTTTTATATTTTTTATAAAAAATAAATATACATTTTAATTATTTAAGTTTTTTGTTTTAATTTCATTATATTTAATTAATTTAGTATTTTTATTTTTGATTAAATTAAATTAATTTAAATAAAAAAATATTATTTTAATTTTTATTTTTATGTTAAGCATTTTATTATTTTATTTCTTTTATTTAAATATATTATTTTTTATTAAAAATAAAATTGCAGAATTAAATAAAATAAAACAAAAAAGGTTAAATAATTAATACTTATTAATGTGTATTTTATTTTTATTAAAAATTTTATTATTTTATTTTTTTAATTTAAATAAATTTAATTTTGTATTCTTTTATATCTTTAATTTTTTTATTAAAAATAAATGTTTTTAAATGCAATTAATTTTATTTTATTTTAATTTCAACAATTAACTTACAAAATTAATTGTAATTTTATTTTTTATTTTATTAAAAATATATGTATTTGCAATTACATGTAAATTTATTGTAGTTTTATATAAATTTTGCATTATTTTTAATTTTTTTATTTTATTTATTTTATTTTTATTAAAAAAATTAATAATAATTAATTATAGTTAAATTAAATTTGATTTGAAATCCACATGTTTAGAAAAAACACCCGTCAGGTACAGTTATAATACAATAAGTTTTCAAAAATTTTGGTTTTATATTAAATTTGTTAAATTTCAGAGAAAACATAATTTATTGCTGCCATGGACTATTGAGACCCTATTCAATTTAGGATTAACATTGCTATTATATCTCCGCGACGCACAATTTTCTTGGATAAGTTTAATAGTTTTGGGTAAGTTACTTCTCAAACGCACACCTTAACATGATCGTAATTTTTATTTAATTTTCACAGTTCTTAATTTATATTTTTGGTATGCCATGGTGTCGCTTTATGGGAAAATTAGAGAAGGAAATGAGAGGCGATCAAATCGCAATGTAAATGTATAGTTCGAAAAGGGAGAAAATTAATTTTTGTGTCTTCGAAAATGCATTCATGACTAAATAAGTATAAAAATATATAATTGTTAATAAAAAATACGCTTTCACCAAAATCTACAGAGAATTCTAACACCGACTGGTACACTGAACTTGTAAATAATAGAAATAGTTATATGTATTGGTACAGCCAGCTTAACTTACCTGGTAATGCTGTCCATGTGCGTCAATAGACCATATGCAGAATATGCAAGAAATAAATATATGCCATACCTTAAGGAGAAAGCCTAAATTACTTTGTATAACAGTCAACCGGAGCAAGTAAGTGTTCGTGCCGCTTTGAAAGCAGTCAATTATGAACACTTTATTTTTATAACTATTTACAAATATACATACACATACGTACGTCTGTAGATGTGCGCGACGGAAGTATCCGAATTCAATATTCGTTTAAAATTAATTAAAAAGATATCGCCTGCGCCCGCAACGCACTTTATCATTCACACACTTAACACGCAAATAACACTGCAAACACAATATTAATATAATTTCTAAGATAAGTACACGACCGATTATCATTTCAACACATTTATCAACTATTTAAAGCACTTTTAACAAAAAATTCTAATTATTTCACTTTCAAGAGTTTTGCAGCTGTTGAAGGCGGTAAAACGGAAACTATCAGATGGCATTTGACATGTTGGTTGTAGTGCAGCACTTCCAGACAGGGTTGCATACAAATTAATGTTCGAAATGTACTTAAATATTATTGCGGAAATATAACGTACCACTGTACATAATTATATTACACAATATCAATAAATAATTAAAATTTTTGATATTTTACATAATAAAATATTTGTATTATTTTTAAAATATTTATTGTTTACTATTCATCCATAGATGTCACTATATGCTATTCGCGCCTAGTTCACATTCGTTCGAATGCGGTCGGCAACCCTTGTGCTCACTGTCATAATCAGCTGCCCTCTACTGATTTCTTTGTTTACAAAACAAATTTTGTTTTGCTTGGTTGAATTTTATTATGTACTTATTTTGATATCACCTAAATATTTTGTATTTGCGCAGTAGAAGGTGAAGAGAATGTACACCAATCATATATAAAATTGAATATGAATTAGAGTATTATCATCGCGCGATAAATGGTTGAAAGAACGCAAGCCAACTCGTTAGCCACATACAAAGAAACCATTCAGCAGCATATTTAATGCAATTCCAGACGCTTTACGCAAAGATTTTGCAAAACCAGCTGGCATGTGTACATATTGCGCCGAGGTGTAGCGACATCGCATGTGCAAATCGTGGTATTGGTGACACACAGTTAACATAGCTACATACATATATATATATATTTTAGAATTGTTGACTGATTCGCTGTTGGGCTGTGTGTTCGTGAGGTCAAAAAGTAGATGCGAAACGTTTGTTGCAGCAAAAGTGCCAGACAGCTCGGTTTAGTTGAACGGCGACAGATTTTCGATTTTTGCCTGCTATTTTTTCTGCGAATTTTGTAACTTTTTAGATATTTGGAAGTTTTTCTTTTAACATTCAGTGCGTTCCTACTTGATAATGTGCAAATACAATTTTTTAAAATGTATTTTATAACATGTTTATGCAAATTTTATAAGTGAAAAAGCTGAAAAAATACACTACCCTGCTGCGTGAGTAATTTTAAGCAAAGAAGTGAAAATCCCCTTTTGATTTCATCATAACGGAAGTGTAATTTTTAAGTGAAGTACTGAAACAACGATACACAATGTCATTAGCCAGCGCTGCAGGGATTTTATTAAAACCACAGACACCATTACAACAGTTGCTAGAGGATATAAATTTTCAACGCACCAAAGAAATGCGACAATTGCTCAAAGATGGTTAGTATTTTTGTTAATACTATAAAATATTCTTCTGCAGCTGCTGTTTAATAAACAAAAATACATATATAAATCACATTTTATGTTTTTAAATTTACATACACCATGAAAAATTATGTACATTTGTTCATTATCGATTTATCAAATATTTCTTTATCCTGTGCCAACGCCGTGAAGCGCTTTGTTGTTATTGTATGGTCATGCTGCTTCAAACTGTGCCTGCTCCGGCAGATTAACTACACATGCGTACGTGCATATAATTAGCTCTATGAAGGAATAGAAATGGCTGTGCAGATTTGGCATTATATAAAATTTATATATTTATGTACAAATATGTATGTACCTGCATTGCATGTGTGCATAAGAACATGTTTACATGTTCGCTTTATTTTTATCGTCAAATGTTAAGGGTGGTTGATGTGTTTTTATTGTAAGTGCAACCGGCGTTTTTATCTTGTCTGCGGCAGTGAATCACATATTGTTTTTAGTTTTTTAATCATATGATATTTGTAGTTTAACATTTTTTAATTTTAAATTTGCATTTACTACGCAAATTTATTTATAAATATGTATTTATATGCAATTCAAAAAAAAAAACAGAAAAGCATTTCCATCCTTGTTTATATTTTTTTACAAATATATACTAAGTTAAGTAAATTTGTTTAAATTTTTACAGATAGCGGGTTTGTTGTGCTCCAAGGCACTACATATTGGACAGATTTATTCGTACGACATTTTCTATTTCAAACCGAACCAGTGCACAGCATAGATTCCGATGATTTGCTCTTCTTCGTACGCAAAAAACACGTGAAAAGTTCTTCCCGACATATGCCAAAATATGAGGTAAAGCATTTCCTATCCAAATATACTAATTATATTAAAGCCATAATCTCTTATTTACAGACAGAGGTTGATGTTTTTCGTAAGGACTCGCGTAAACTTCCAATCGGTGATCCGGACGTCGACTGGGAGGAGACGGTCTATTTAAATATGGTTATACATCAATTCGACTACACACTCACATTAGCTATTTGCACACGCACATCGCCAAAGGAATTGCAGGTGTTGAGACGTCACTCTCAGCGCGTATATGCTAGTCCTAGTCGCCGAAAAATGGATACCAAAGGTGAAGGCGAGGAGATAACATATCCGCATATCTGTTTTATGGTGGACAATTTCGACGAGGTAAAATGTTTTAAAATACTTATTTTTAACTACTCACACAAACTAGCGACACTTTGCAGGTGTTCAGCGATATCTTGGTGCGCGATGGTGAAATGGTGTGCGTGGAATTGGTTGCCAATGACAAAGATGGTTCGGTGCAAGGTGTCATTTTTCTGGGCTCAATACGCTATGATGCGCTCAAAAAGGTCTATGATGCGAGGGTATGCTGCTTTGTTGCTTAAAAATATATTACCACTTTGCTTAAAAGTTTGTACGTATGCTTGTCATTTGTAGCAATCTAGCCTCAGTTCGAAAGTGGCGCAACGCATGTCCTTTGGTCTGTTTAGCAGCGGCGCCGGTGTGCAAACACGTTGCGAATTTGTGCGCATGAAGGGACCACAAGGCAAGGGACACGCCGAAATGGCTGTTACAAAACCCAAAGGTTCAGGCGTGGAGACGCCCACCAGTGAACCGGGGTATGTTGTGGTGAAATGTGTGCTAATTAAAATTTTCATTTCACGCTTTCTGCCTATGCTTATTTATATAATGTGCTTTAATTTCGCTTGTTATAGCTTTTGCGCTACCGACATGTGGGACGATTGGGAGGAGGAAAATGACGACTATTGCACATATCGTCATCAACGTCGTCTAAGTGATCCCAGCGCTAATTTAAATAATTTCTCGCGTTACGCTTGGCGCACAAAAGGTGCACCTGATGCGGTCGGCGGCACTGCGGGCGCTAAGGCGCGTTCGGAGAATGAAGGGCTCGATTCGTTGGCGAATGAGGTGTCTGAAATTGAGGCTGGCGACTTACGTGATGGTAAATACAGTATATACAGCTTTAAATTATTAAATTAATAATTAATTTATACTTTTTTATATTTGTCTAATTACTCAAATATTTAAAATTATTTTTACGCATATTCAAAAGTACCATCTGATCAAATTTGACGCGGACTGCATCATTTAAACTGCGTGCGCAAACCGAATCGATACAAATATTTTTCCTAGAGTCTTACAACAAAAGTATAGAAAATTATATTAAGCGTTGTCATGTTTGTATTGGTCCAGTAGGCTATTTTGAAGGTGTTTATTAAAATTTTGAAAGTAATTTTTTGT
Organism: Bactrocera neohumeralis; assembly: GCF_024586455.1. Taxonomy (NCBI): domain Eukaryota; kingdom Metazoa; phylum Arthropoda; class Insecta; order Diptera; family Tephritidae; genus Bactrocera; species Bactrocera neohumeralis. Next base: position 81,543,551 of record NC_065921.1, on the reverse strand, counting down.
CAGTCCGGCTCAAATTCGATCATTTGGTATGGAAAACATACAATTTACCTCAAATTTTAACTCTCTTATAAAATATATTTTTAATGCTCATTATTTGTTGGTAACTTAAAGTCATACAATTTTTTCGTTTACTAAATAGTTTATTATAATTGGTAATTTTCATTTCTTCTAGTTTTTTTTTTTGAAAATGTGCAAATTCACCACAAACACTCATCACTGCGTTATTGATGCATTTTCGTCATTTTCAAGCGCTGCTAATTTGTGACACTTTCACAAGACACTAACGAATTTTGCATGCTTTTCAAATTCAATATATTTCAAAATGATTTATCTATGTTTATATATTTTTTTAATATATGTATATTCTTGTGCTTAGTAATTTCACCCCACAACATTAGAATGTCTTTATACTCTGAACAGGGTATATTAAGTATGCCTTGAAGTTTATAATACCTAGAATGTAACGTCAGAGATCATAAAATGTATATTTAAATGATCAGCATGTCGCGCTGAATCGATTTAGCCATGTCTGACTGTCTGTATATGCGTGAACTAGTCCCTCAGTATTTAAGATAACGGTCTTAAATTTATTATACGATCTTTTCTCCTCAAAAAGCTGCATATTTGTCGGAAACGCCAATATTGCGCCGTTATAACATATAGCTGCAGTCCAAACTCACCGAACAAAATCATGTTTTTCTATGGAGAACTTTTTATTTTACAAGATATCCTCATGCAATTTGGCATAGGTGTTGGTTGAAGGCAGCGCTACAATTTCCGATATATATTGTTCACATCGGACTACTATAGCTTATAGCTGCCATACAAACTGACCGATCAAAATGCAGATTAAGATCTTTTGATACCCTTTAATGCTAAGAAAATGCATTTTTAGAGGGTATATTTAATTTCTTTGCAGTTCAAGTTAACGTTTTTTCTTGTTGTTCAATAAAATTATGAAATGTAAATTTTTGAAGTTCACAACTTTACTTTTTATATCAATTTGTGCTGCTTGCACTCTGAATTCAACTTGTTATCAACTTTTTGTTGTTGTTGTTGCGTCCAAAAATATTCCTTACACTTCTTTCCGGGTCCCTTCATTTTTCGTAGACCCAACTGTCACAATCCTTGTTTATCACAACTGTTTGTACTACACTGCGTATGAGCAACGTATTGTCATTGATTGCCTTTGATACTGCCAAAAGTTGCGTATACGCAGGTGCTACCTTCATAAAAGAATTTAATGTCTTGGAAAAAAGGCAAAATTTATAAAATTGAAATTTTGAATTTTTTTTTTTGTTTCTTAAAATTTTTTGTAAAAAAATAGCAGTTATGACACTTATATTTACTAATTTTTCAATTTTCTATTATCACTATGTATTGTACTCTACTATTTACTACCAAAGCTTATCTATGTAAAATACTTTTACTAACTATATTTAATCTACATTAAGTTGTTTGTACTTTTCTTATATTATATACACTTGTATTATAATTTTTCGCTTGCTTTACTACTATCATATTATCCCACCCATCCTATTCTTGTTATTGTAACGTGTTGCTACTCAATTTCGGTTTTCCTTTTATTTACACTCCTTAATTTGTTTACCAACAAAGTAAATATAGAAATATATCACAGAACAAAGCTCTACTTCTTCTTCTTCTACTATGGTTTGGCGTACAACTGCTGAACAATTAAAATCAAACAAACAAAAAAAAAGAAGAAAAACTGTCGAACAATCAAACAATATGTGTATCACAACAAAGAAACTAGATGGCCGAGAAAGCAGGACTTGGAATACACACATATTTATTTCATTTGTACAAATTTTTACAAAAGCTCATTATGCCATTTGACTCTATTTGAAACCCAAATGCATTTTAAATTTTCATTTTTATAATTTCATTTTGTCTGTTCAATTTGTGAATTAGTAGTTGCTCCGAAATGTGCAGTCCCCCGTTTTTTAGTTTTGAAAAAAATTTCTATAAATACATATTTTTTGCAATATATTATTTAAGAAAATCGGCCATTTGGCCATTGTAATTTACCACAAACTAGATTTGTTCGTGCAGCTGTATTTATATTAAAAAAAAAATTTAAAAAAAAAATCGATTATCAACGAAACTGGTTAAAATAGTGCTTGAATTTCAAAAAAATAAAATTTTTGTGATATGTGATTTTATGATCATAAATACATACGTATATTGGGTAGTCGAAAAAGTCTTTTCGTATTTTGTCGATAGATGTCGTTGCAGTCGTATATCCATATAAATAGTTATGATTAAAAATTTACTGTTTCATGAAGGTTCTCGTTATAGTGATCAGATTTGAGCCGGACTGACAACAAAACATTTCACGAATTTTGATGAAAATCTTTATTAACGACCTTGAAAAAGGCTTCTGAGGCAATACAAGCCAAAATGCAATGAAATTTTCCATACCCTTCTCATACACCTCGCGATGGCTTTCGGAGCCTTCAGCTAATAATTTTTTAAGGCTCTAATGGGTTTTCCACGAATGTTTTGCTCACAAATCCGTTGGTTTACGACGTATTACTTCACGTAGATGCCTCCAACGAATTCATGCTGAACTACACCACGGTAATCAAAGAAACCGATGGGTATCACCTTGAGTTTCGAACGACTTTGACGTGGTTTGTTGCTGTAGCGGAAGAGTTCTTGGCCGGATAAAAATCCGGGTCCGTTCCGGTTTCTTAGAATCGATTTTCGTGGGAACGGTTTGACGCGGTTTCAACGGTTTCGGCTCATTTTTAGAACGCCAATCGCTAGATTATTGAACAGTTTCGACCTCATATCCATAAACAGACATCCGGTGACCAATGATAACGTGTTTGATAAATATAGCTTACTAGCCTACCTTGTCAAGCAGCTATTCCCGATCTCTACTCGACGTTGTTTTTGCAAAACATTCAGGTTTTTGGGTACGAATCTAGCATTAACACGCTTCACATCTAAAACCTTGATCGAAATGTGTTGAGTCGTTACATAAGAGATTTTGAGATCCCCTGATATCTTTCTGTCCGCAGCACAATCATGTAGGGCCCTCAGCTATCTTATCAAGCATCTCTTTTGCGACTTCTACTCGACGTCCATTCAGGTCCTTTGGTATCAGCATAGCATTGACCCGCTTCATAACCAAAACATTAGCCAAAATGTGTTGAGTCGATTCATAAGAGATGTTGAGATACTCTGTTATCTCTCTAAGGCCAACGCGACACAGTTTATTTAACTTTTTCGATGGAATCTTCATTAACAGAGGAGGCAATCTACTCTTCTTTTTCTTTATTGGTGTAGAGTAGTCGAGTTAACAACAGCGCGCCAGTGGTTTCTCCTCTTTGCTATGTGGTGCCACTTGATGATTCCAAGCGAAGCCAGGTCCTTCTTCACTGTTCCTTCCAACGGAGTGGAGGTCTTCCTCTTCTTCTGCAAACCAATCTAGCAACTTCTTTATCGATTCGCTTTGCGTGGACTGTTTAAAGAAACCAGTCCGAGTCAAATTTGATCAAATGACACTTTCTTTAATTCCAAAAATGCCTATAAAACAAATACTAAGTTGGAAGGATAGAGCCTTTAAGAGACAAACAGACCTAACGCTGCTAAGTCTGCTAAGGCACAGCTAAGTGTTACAAAAATTGAGAACTTCATTCTGGTACCTACCATAAGAGGTGCCTCATTGCATGCTTTTTCCATTGGTCTGCATGGAGATTGATCTCAGGTTCTACTTACGAATATCTGAGGATCGTGGAACGCCATTTCTGGGTCTATTATTTTGGTCTCTCCACCGAAAATAAAGTCGATTCTCTTTTTTGATAGCTCTAAGGTCCGCTTTCACGTCCAACTTCTTCGTACTAAGCTAGGCAATATCATCTAGACAGTTTAGACTCACACTAGCTTAAGATTCGCTAGCGTCGTTACAGATCCTACATTATGGTACTTCTTTCAAAACCTATATTTTCTGACATTTTGTTATTATGCTTATGTCTTCAATACTGTACAACGGCCCTTTTACAACTACTCTCCAAATCACGTCCTTCACTCAACCGTAGCACAGCAGCAGTCCCTCCATTCCAACATTCCTCATTTATACAACAGTCTTTCTCTTTTAAAATATTTTTCTACGCTTTCATTTTTCTCTCTTTTTTACATATACTTTTACAATATTTTTACTTTACATAACTGTTATTATACTTATTTTCGATATTATTTCGACTCTCTAGAAATTACTTATGATTTGTGGTCTCACTTAGTAAAACGATGCCAACGATCTATATTTCATTGTAGATCTACGTCCTGCTTTCTCGGCATCCGAGGCAAAACTACATCTCAATCCGAACTGTGAGGCAGCTAATGCGGCTGCGGTTAAGCTACCGATTTCACCCGAAAACGAAGTGAAACACGGCGTACCAGAGCAAACGACCAAAGTTGCAAGCGTGAACAGTGTGCCCATCGCTGAGGCAGTGGAAGCCACTGCGGCGACAATTAACTCACCGACCTCGCATGCAAGCACTACGGGTTGCAGCAATTGTTTTGGCGGTAAAAAGTGCAAACGTTGGGTCGGTGCGTCGAGCGATAAGAATACGCCCGAGATGTCCGAGGTATATTGTCCCACATGTGATGATGCGGCTAATGAGACGCCAGCATGCCTCAATAAAATGCCCGACAAGAAGTCCAAACCCAAACATAAAACCATACTGAGTGTCGAAAGCGAATTGATTGTGAGCAAGCGCGGTAGTCTACGGTTGACAGGTGGCGCGTCGAAGCCGAAAACCGTTGTGCGTAGCGCCTCATTGAGTGCAGCCGATCGTAAGCCGAAACGCACGTTAAGTCCAGCGGCCGACAAGAGGGATAAGACTAAAATGAAAGAGAAAGACAAGGATAAGGATAAAGATAAGGTTAAGGATAAAAGCAAAACTACGAATTTACTCGCCAAGGTTTCACCGAAACGCATCAGGTCCAAAGCAGACGCTGCGTCCACAACAAAAACTAAGAACAATAACGCATCCAAAGATACGAAAGACAACAAAACAGTTAAGGAGTGCATTAGCAATAATAACAGCGCGGTAGAGCAAGAGCCTACGACACAGCAAGCCGAAGAATATGAAATCGCCGATGATGCGACTTCGTTGAATGGCAGCGCGGCGGAAGCGTCCGAAGCCAAAATGGCTATACTGAGCGAACAAGACACGAAACTGATGATAAATGTGCGCGGTCGTGAAGAACTGCCCGTTGTAGAGCAGCGTTCACCGCCAAACACGGCCGAGTTAAGTGCACCCAGTAGCGCCGGCAGTGGCCAAACCAATCCATACAGTTTCGATAAATGTGTACGTGTACCTGTAAAATCAGAATGCCATCCATTGCAGCAGCAGCAACAGGCGAAGCAGTCAGTGAGCCAGGAACTGCACGCTGGCGCTGCCGCTGCTGAAACTTTTGATAATAAGCGCGACAATAGTATTTCGCCGACGACAGCCTCAGCAACAACCACATCACGAACAATAAAAACCACAAAACTTCAGTTGGATACTCAAAGTGCAGTCGCAGCCGCTGCGACCAATGATATCAGCGATTGTAATGGCAATTGTCACATGTTGTCATCGCCGCCGCCGTCGTCGAGTGCACAACGTTCGCCGCTTTCGCCACCGCCCTCCGTGTCGGCGGCCAGCGGCAGCGGTGAGAACGGCAGTGTAAGTGATGGCGGCGGTGCTGGCAGTGGCGGGGAGAACGGTCATTCCAATGCGACGTTGCCGCGCGCCAAGCGCAGTGCTGCTCAGCATGCGTTCTATCAACGTGCTCTCAGCTTGGTGCCGAAGCGGCGCACCCCCGATGGCACCAACATTTATTATTGGTGTGATTTGCCGCGTAAGGCGCTCAAAGGTGTGTTGCTTATATTTGATTTTTCCTTCGCAGTTCAAAGACAGTGCGCGAAGTTGGTGTTTGTGACAATGTTTGACAATGCGCTCTCACCACAAGCGCTAAGACAAAGTGTTTATGCTAAGTACTCAGTTTTTGACAGTTCCAGATCTATACTAATCATGTAGATCTCTCTGTTGCTAGGCTATTTGTCAGCCTAATTTCATCAACAGCTTTCCTAGGCACCTAGCCCAAGGAAGAGTTATTGAAAGTGGTTGTACCACTCTCTCATCTCTCTCTCTTTTATTTTTTCTTTTAGAATTAGATGACGGCGCCTACAATCCACTATGGGCAAGTCGTGGCTTCACACAGTCATTCCACTTTTGGAAAGAGAATCGTCGGCAACAGTCCACACCGCTCAATGCATTCCTCACTTATGTGACACTGCCGTGGTGGAGCATTGCTAAAGGTATAGTATAGTAGTTGTTTGATTTTTATACTTTGAACAAACACCTGATCGTTCAGAATTAAGTTCTTGTAAAGGAAACTTTTTTATTTGATAAAATCTTCTTATTTATTGAATACCGGCTAAAACCGGCCGACTTTACTACAGTGCGTCAGCCGTTCTTCCTTTTCGCTGTTTGGCGCCAATTGGTGATTCCAAATGTAGCCAAGTCCTTCTCCAGCTGGTCTTTTCAAAAGAGTGGAGGTCTTCCTCTTGCTCTGCTTACCCCGGCGTATACTCTCAGAGCTGAAATGTTTTTTTTATCCATTCGGACGACATGGCCTAGTCGCAGTTTCTTAATTTGCGAAGGCAAAACTTCCCTCTCCAGGGTTGTGCGCTGGGTTGTCCACAGCAGCGCTAGAATCTCCTTATGCTTATTGTTCAGATCGGACCACTGTAGCTATAGCTGCAATACAAACTGACCAATCAAAATGATAATTAAGATCTTTTTGTACCCTTTAGTGCTGTGAGAAATGCACCTTTAAAGGATATTATAACGGGTGATCCAAGTAGAGATACTTTTTTTCAATAACCTTTTTTTTTGTAGCTGAGAGTGTACACGAAGATCGTGGAGAGTCGATTTTACGTCGAGATCTTAAATCAGAGATTCAAGACCCTTCATTTCATTAAAAAAAAGAACGATTTGGTGTGGTTTGTGGGCCGGTGGAACGTAACCGTCAATGACGACCGAAAATTGATACTGAAATCATGATCTTGGCGACATTTTTGTTCAACAAAACCGTGCTACTTTCCACACATCTCATCAATCAATGGGTTTTTTGAGAGAAGACTTCGATGAGCAGATAATTTCACGTTTTGGGCCGGTCGTTTGATATCGTGTGATATCACACCGTTCGACTTTTTCCTGTGGGGATATGTAAAGTCTAAAGTCTATACGGACAATCCCGCTTCGATTCAGGCATTGGGAACAAAACGTCACGGTTGTCATTCGCCAGTTATCAGTCGAAATGCTTGAACGAGTCATCGAAATCCCCATTAAATTTGAAGTTTCTGCGTTATTTCTGTAAAAAAATAGGGAACCCCGAAATGGATCACCCTTTAGTTATATACCTAATATAAGTTAACGGCTTATCTGTATTTTTTTTAATTTTAATATTTTTTCTATTACAGATTTGCTGGATCATCGTGAAACGCCCATACTAACCTTTTAGTATTAAATTAATAATTTAGTCTCATTTTATTTATCGTTTATTTATAGAAAAACCAAACTATATTCAAAGCTACTTTTTATATAAATACTTAATTTATTTTTTTATAAAATTATTTTTCAATGTTTTTTATAATATATGTTAATTTTTTAATTTTTTTTTTAATTTTTTATATAATTCTTTTAAATATATTTTATATAATTTCATTAATGTTTTTTTATAAAATTGCTTTTAAATTAATTTTAAATATTTTTTTTTTGGTTTTTTTTAAATTTTTTTTTTTATAAAATTGCTTTTTAATGCATTTTGTATATTTTTTTTTTAACTATTTTTTATAAAATTGCTTTTAAATGTATTTTATATAACTTTTTTTTTAATTTTTTTTATAAAATTGTTTTTAAATATATTTTATGTAATTTAAAAAAGTTTTTTTTTTGTAAAATTGCTTTTAAATGTATTTTATATAACTTTTTTTAAATTTGTTTTTATATGATTTAAATTTTTTTTTATAAAATTGCTTTTAAATTAATTTTAAATATTTTTTTTGGTTTTTTTTTAATTTTTTTTAAAAATTGCTTTTTAATGTATTTTGTATATTTTTTTAAAATTATTTTTTATAAAATTGCTTTTAAATGTATTTTATATAACTTTTTTTAAATTTGTTTTTATATGATTTAAAATTTTTTTTTTTATAAAATTGCTTTTAAATGTATTTTGTATAATTTTTTTTTAAATTATTTTTTATAAAATTTCTTTTAAATGTATTTTATATAATTTTTTTTATAAAATTGCTTTTAAATATATTTTATGTAATTTACAAAAGATTGTTTTCATAAAATTGCTTTTAAATGCATTTTATATAATTTTTTAAAAAATTTGTTTTCATAAAATTGCTTTTAAATGCATTTTATATAATTTTTCAAAAAATTTGTTTTTATATAATTTAAAAAAAAAAATTTTATATATGTAATTACTTTTAATTTTTTTTGTATAAAATTATTTTTAAATATTTTGTAGGTACTTATTTTATTTATAAATTGCTTGTACTTAGTTTATATTGACCTTACTCTTACATTTGTAATGCTTTCGATCAGTAACTATTGGCGCTAAAATATTGTGAAGCATTTCTGTTATATTTTGTGTGATTGATTTAATTTTATTTTATTTTACTCATTTAAGTCAATTTATATATGTAAAAGTATGTGATTTTGTTCATTAAGTATTTTTGTGTGAAATTCGGTTTTCTGTGATTTACGCAGTTGTGGTGTTTATACACATTCCTCAAGGTTTTGTTTTCAATTATGTAATAGTTTTAGTCACATAATAATTAAATTTAAATAATTTTTTATTTTATAAACATAAACGTACACATCATCTACAAATTATAGCGCGTAAAGCAAACGAAAACTTAAAGGAACAAACTGATATTCTCGATTCCTACACAAAAACACTACACATACAAGCATAAAAAGTTATAACTGAAACGTACATACTATAATTAAGACATAATACGTACATACATACATAATTAAACATAATTCATTAAAACATGAAAACATGAAAATTAGCCAAAACGAATCTCACATTGCCAGTTGCTGTATAGAAAGTAGCGCAATTCGCTCTATATACATACATACATACAATACTAGTGTGTCAAAATTTTGATAAGATATTCGGTTTTCAGTTTGTAATTCGCCACTTACTTTTAAACACAAAACTACGAACACAACAGCTTTAACGAAAAGTTATCACTTGAGGGCATCAAAACTGACAGCGGCGGCTTGGGATTTGTATGTATTATTAATAGAGACAAAATATATGTATGTATGATTTATAAAAAATAGCATGTGACTGCAAGCATATATATACAAACATATTATGTACCTAAATACAGTTATTTTTGCAGTCAAGCATATTTATGAATAGTTTGTAAACGTTTATTAAAAATGAATGGCATGTTTGTAGAATTAATTGTAGGCGCGTGAATCGACACACAAACACATACAAACATTATTAACTGAAGAATTCACAAATCGCGCGAAAATCTCATATATTCATTCACAAAAATTTAGGAATGAATTAATAAAATGTATTAACTAAAAAGATTGTCATATACGAATTATACAATACATACATACAAATTGAAAAATAATAAAGTCAAACTTATGAAAAAACGTAAAATATAAGGAAAAGCTTTGAACATATAGTACACGGATTTTTAGCACGCCAAGGGCGATCAACTCAGCAGATTCCGCAAAAATACAAAAGTATATTTGATTTTAACTACAACAATAACAATAAAAAACATATCGAGCCTCGTTCGGATCGGTAAGTTTTGGAACGAATTGAAATGGATTTAATGCGGCAAAAAGCAGTTAGTTCAGCGAACGGAAATAAACCGTTTAATAATTAATTTTATCCGGCCAAGGGCTGTACTTTCGAAGATCTAACGGTAAGTTATGGATCGGTAGGTTTTAGATTAAGTTTTAGAAAGATAACGGAATGGTTTGTATACGACAAAGGGCAGTTATTTCAGGAATCGGAATTAACCCGGATTTTATCCCGCCAAGGGCTGTACTTTCGGAGATCTAACCTCGTTTGGATCGGTTAATTTTAGAATAAGTTTTAAAACGATAACGGAATGTACCCGGACTTTATAAGACAAAAGGGAATTACTTCTGCGATCGGAATTAATCCGGATTTTATCCGGTTTAGGGCTGTGCTTTCGGTGATCTAACGTAGTTTGGATCGGTTAGTTTTAGAATAAGTTTTAGAACGATAACAGAATGTACTCGGACTTTATACGACAAAAGGGAATTACTTCTGCGATCAGAATTAATCCGGATTTTATCCGGTTTAGGGCTCTACTTTCGGAGATCTAACCTCGTTTGGATCGGTAAGTAAGATTAAGAACGATGGACAGTTATTTCAGCGATCTAATCCTATTTAGAACGGTAAGTAGCAGTACGAATTATGCCGAAAAGTAGGTTAGGTAAGGTTAGATCGCGGATCCGAAGTATGTTTTAGACGAATTTTAGCCAGCATATTCGGATTGCATATTTTCAGCTTTATTAAACTGAAATTCTTTCAATGACTGTCGCGTTTCTCCCAAAATTGGATTAAGCACTGGTGGAACCTTAAAAAAGGCATCAATATTTCGATTTTCTGCTGCGTCCTATGCACTTTTTTTGGGTCTAAGCGGGCTATAGAGACGATACGGAATGGCGAGAGCAGTCAACCCAATTATTTTTTTGGATGATTAATTAAAAAAACGTTTCCACGACAGTCGGGTGTGGTAAATGTAACTAGAACCCGAATTTTTACACGACCAAAGACTGTCAACTTGGCAGCATTACTCAAAATTACGTCGGCAATATTTTTCTACAAATTATTTCACTACAAAAAGAACCAACAACAACAACAACAACAATTTAAAAAGTAAGGAGCTACAGTCGAGGATTGTTGAAATTCTTTGGTTCTGTTACTTTAGGGAGAAATACCGGTCGTTTGCAGTTATTCAGCTAAATTGAATAAGGATGAGGGCTACTAACTTTGCTTTGTGGAACGTGCTCTGCTCAGAAAATAAAAACTCGTTAACGGTTCACGACTACATGCAGGTGACCGAAGTGTAGACAGGAAATTACACTAACAAATGCGATGGCTGGATTCAGGCGGACGTTGGAAGAATCCGGTGAAACTTAGCAAATGTTTGTTGATAGGGGGGTAATATCTTCAAGCAGCGTTATGCGATTTCTTTCTACTTAATACATATGTATGTATACAACATATTGGGTAGTCAAGTGAAATATGTAAGTAGAAGTTTGATTAGAAATACGAAAAGACTGTTTCGACTATCCAATATTTATGGGGATCTATGCATGTACATATGTACAGTTTAATTTGCATATGTACATATATACATATTTGTGCAACGAAGATATAGATCAGTTATGACGGCGTTGAACTAACTGTAATTGTCATGCGGCTGCTACATATGCAAACAACACTTGTGGCATACATACATATGTAAATACATTAATGCATGCATTAATAAATACAAAGTAATACTTATTAATGAACTCAAAACTAAAAGCGTTTTATTTAATTGTCCACAGCCGTTTTAAAAACCGAGTAACGAGCTTATCAGCGCTAAATTTGAACCTAAAGTTCAAGTAAATCGCATTTGTATGAAAACATATGTACCAAAATGCACATACATATATTACATGTATATACCCTAAACAGTGCATATTAAATTTGCCACAAGCTTGTAACACCCAGAAGGCAAAGTTGAAGACGTTCCACAGTTTTTGAGATATCCAACTGAAGTGTTGCACACGTCCTTTTCTAGCCAAGCTGGCGCTCATTTGTCCAAATGTTGTTGTTGTTGTAGCGGCAGAATTCTGCTGAGTTGAACGTCCTTGACCGAATGAAAAATTGGGTTCCCTTCCGGTAACGTAGACACGACTGTCATGGGTACGGCATTTGTCCAAATCAAGCTGTATGGCAAATTTTTTTTATTTGAGAAATTATCGAAATTTGGCTCAAAATGCTGTATTTTGCTAATTTGTAAGTTCGAACTCAGCAGTTCTTCTTCTTCTTGGCCTCACAAAGGACTACATACAGTAGTTCACTTGCGATCTTTGATCAGTCATCTAAACTAACCTAACCTAACTGTCCACGGTAATGCTATTATTTCCGAACAAATTGCTCAGATCGGACGACTATAGCATATAGCTATCATACAAACTGCTCAAAATTAAGTTCTTGTATAGAAATTTGTTTATTCCTGAATTCCTAGAATAGAATGGTTCAGCCGAGGTTAACGTCTCTTTTTGGTTAAGTCTGCAACCGCATTTGAAACAAAAACAACAAAGATTTATGATAGTTATATAAACTTTTGAAAAAAATATGCTTGATGGCACTACAAATTAGCGAAAACCGACTTCGATTTCGTTTCCTAGACACAGTTATTATGCCGAATGGTCAATTCTTATCAACAAAGATGCTGTTTTTAACTCGTAGACACAAATGGTTGCTCCAATAAATTATGTTATCAGCATATTACGCACATATAGACACATTCGCTATTACATACATGCAGCTATGTACATAAGCACGTACATATGTGTTCGAGCAGCTTCCAGTGCCACTTGATGGCTCATCTTCGCTTATGCTCATCTTTGAGGCATTCAGTCTGAGCGCGTACGTCGTATTGTATAGAAGCATTTAAACTAAGACCCCGTGCATAGTTTAATAATAGCCGCGTTACGCGTTAGCGTGACCAAAGCTGCTGGTGACATTCAAAACGCTAATAGATTCCATTTCAAAATCTACGCTTGCACAGCAAGTGGACAAATTCATTGTGCAATTAACTTAGCATTGAAACAAAAACACCCAATATACGCGTTTATATACAATATACTTATAATTATATATATATAAATCGGTGTAAATAACTGTGTGACCATTAAAACAGTATCGTGTGCGAAAAATAACAAATGAAAATGCAGTGTCAATTACTCAACAAGTGCAACTTGACATTTTTACTGCTATGTTTTGTGGCGTTTCAATTGGCGGCGTGTTGTACGCGTGCACCAACACACCTACCGCACGGCAGGCGTTCACGCGGCGACAACGGTTATAGATTAATTGTGGCTGAGGGTGCCAATGGCTATGTGCCGGGCGAGACCTACACGGGTAAATGTTTATACTCCTGAATGAAAATAATGCAAATACAATTTAGAAGTGTCAAAAATATTGCTGTCAATTTACGCGCATTTAACTTTTGTTTTTATTCATAAAACTAAATAAACATTGTATAAAAAGTATTTTAAAAATATAAATTAATTCACTTTTACTACTTAAAATTAAAATACTAGCAATTCACGTGCACATTTTGATTAAAATTATGGCGGATTAAAAAAAAAATAATAAAAATATGCATATATATGTATATATATATTAATAACATTACATTGTATTGCCAATGCATAGCCTCAGGTGCTGCTTCATTTGTGTGGCCGTAGGCAGAAATGCCTCACATGTCCGGCATGCGTAGTCCCAGTGAAAGGATTGTTGTCGATGCTTTTGCAATGCGACTGCCGTTTGGTATAAACGATTGCACAAGCCACAAATTATGGGATACTGATGTTCGTGCCAATCCAAATCTGCCGCTGTAGCGCATAATTTTCCACATTTCTCACATTGAAATATATGATTGTTGCGCACATGATACTCCAGATTGGCGGCGTTATCAAATTTAACGGCACATTCCGTGCATTTGTATGTAGCACACAGTTTGGTGTGCAAGTGCAGTTCTTTGCGATTCGTAAAGCTGTTTTGGCAATTGTTGCAAGTGGGCGCTAGCGCGTTGTGTCCCTGACGGTGAGCAAAGTATTTCTGCTGTGCCAGAAAATAACGTGGACACTCTTCGCAATAAAATATACCTCGCGCAGTTTTCGGCAAATATGCAAAAGTGTTCAAATAATATTGTACTTTATTTAAGATACGTTTTTTCTCCATAAACCGCGTGTGATATGTTTGCATATACCATAATGAAATCAAATTCACAATACGTTTCGTTTGGCTTATGGTCAGTTCGAATTTATAATGTTCGTTTAAACGTTGCATTAGTCTATTGAAATCTAACTCTAATTGTTCATAGCTTTTGAGGCCTCTACTAAATTTCCAAAGATACTTAAATTCAGCGTAAATTTTCGCAAATGTATTTGCCTTTGCACGCATCTCTTCCAATTGCGCTAAGTTTAACTCATCCTCTGCGTTGGGGTTCATGATGATTTTTAACTAGAAGAATAGGTAAATGTTTTCATTAATATATGAGCATAAAATGATATATAAAAATATGTTTTACTTACGCCTATAGAACATAGTAGCGTGTAGTTTTCTCGCTCTTCTTCCGACTAAAACAAAGAAGCAAAAATATTAATTTAGCAATAAGAGGAATAGTGAAATTACTTACAGCAGTGGAGATCATGCTATCATCAGCTGCATTGTTTTGGCTGTCGCAAGGCAATGTAAGGTTAAAACAGCTTTCCTAAAAGAAAGTAAAATATGCGTATGACAACGAATTGCGAATTAAAGTCACCACAAATATAATACCATAGATGTATTAAAAAACGGTTTATCGTCAGCCATAGTATTTAATTTTAACTGATTTAGCGAATCGTTATGTGTATAATCAATTTCATGTACATATGATAAGGGCTGTTGCTCTTCGCTGGTGCTATCAGCTGCGGCGTGTGAGCTTAAATCGGTTGCTAGAACCGACGGTTTTTCGATTTTCAAATACTATATAAAAGAGATACAAATGAAATTAGCGAAAACTATAACAACTTTTCATAGTTATTACAAACCGGTGTCAAATCTTCTATAATACTCTCAGATGTACTCGCTCCCCAATTATCGGCTTTGTTAACACTGGGAATTTGCAAATCGTCTACATTATTTTCAGCTGGTAGCACGTTGCTACTGTTGGAAAAATTGGCAGACGCATTTTGATTTTGATTTTCATTTGGGAGAATTATATCAACGCTCAATATTTCAATATCCGGTTTCTTTTTAGTTTCACTTTCATTCATAGTTTCCATCGCGTTTTCGAGATCATGCTTTGCCTTCTTTGATTTTTTTTCGTTTTCGTCGCATTGTGTTACACGTTTCGAAATTTTAAATCTGCGTTGCAAATTTCTGCAAAATGTGTGCATTTTGTGTTTCGGTATGACGTTTTCAACATTTTCGGTACTAGTTGGTGAAATTTCAGTTGAAATACACTCGTTTGTTTTTGTAGTTTTTATTGCGAGATCCTTGCTCTTATTATTCTTTTCTTTAGGCGTTGATTGCGTCATAAAATTATTGGAGCTTTTTAAAGTGTTTTCATTGTTTGTGAAAAATTTGGAAAATGGCGGCAATAAACTGTCGACGACTATATCAGATATTTGCAATTGGTCAGCATTAAATAATGACGTGGGGTTATCAGTATAGTTCGTTTGTTGTTGTACTAATAATTTATCAAGTTCTTGTGTAATCAATTCCGTGGTGGCTCTCCCATCGATTGATAACAGCTCAGAAATTTCCTCCAGTTCCATATCAGCCCATTCATTGGATTTATTGAAACTCAGATCAAGCGGTTTTTCAATATCCATTTCATGTGTTGTACTTTTTGATTGCTGACTTATAGTTTCTTCAGTAGAGCCGCAGTTATCGTTTGTCTCAAGGTAACTAATATATGCTTTATGATAAGAACTGAAATCATTCTTTGTAGGGGCATCATATTTAATTTCTATAAGTTTTTCTTCGGTACTATTAGTTTTCATAAGAATTGTTTCTTTGTCTTGAACACTGGTGCTGTTTCCCTTTTTATCCGTGTCTTCTTCTTCATTGGATGCATCGGATAATAGCAAGTCTTCGCTTAAAGTAAATATACTATTGCAGTCTTTCTCAATACAAATTTCTTTATTGTCCAGCGCATTTGTCATTTTTTCACTGCACGACGTATTTGAAGCCTGATCTTTCGAAGCAGATCGAACACATTCTATATCGCCAATATTTGGCAAATTTTCTTGTTCGTTTTGGTTTGCTAGCATGTCGTTTGTATTCCTTTTCAATACACCACTAACAACTTCTTTCCTTTTATTTCCTGTATTCTTTTTGGGCCAATCGGTACTACTTTTGCTTTCATCATCACTTTGCAGAAGAAATTTTTTGCTTTCCAAATATTGCTTTAGTGGTAATTTTTTTCCTATTTGTGCTGCATTTTCAGACTTTTTTTCCTTGTGCTCAGAGCAGTTTACTTCTTCTTTTGTGTAATTATTTTTCTTAATAGAATTTATTGCCATTTTAGGATCTGTTGTAGTACAGTTCATGTTCACTTCAACATTGGTCTTTGTATTTACTATACTTCTACCGAAACTATTGCCATTTTTACTTACAATAGTAATTATTTTAGGTAAGATTTTTGCGTCTGCAGTGTCCGATTCCTTCGACGCCTCACTTCCAAAATTTCTTTGAAGGTTTTTATTGTGCCTGTCTGTGTCTTTTTCCTGCAAGTTTTTATCACTTCCATGCATATTCTTGTGCTCGAAACTGGAAACATTTTCGGAATACTCGGTTTCATTGTTACAGGAGGAATTGGCAGTAGCAATACTTGTAAGTAATTCTTGAATTTCTTTTTCTAATTCCTCGTCGCTGCCAAAACCGGTATCATCTTCATCAGAAGTTGTGTTGCAAATATTTTCATTGTCCGAAAAGGTATTCTCAATGTTTTTATTGGTAAGCAACTCCTCAACGGTGTAAATACTTAAATCATTTCGTTCTTGCTGTTTCCCTTGTAATTCATATCCCAGTTGGTGTTCCCAATATAAATGTCGTACGAAAACAGCCATTTGGGAAAATACACCATTACATTGGACACAAATTAATTGAAAATCATTGCGTTTAGCACACATTTTTATTTCTCCACATTTTGTCCATTCTAATTCTCCAAACTGACTCAACTCATTTTGAGTGTCTCCCATTTTTATCACGTGCGCTTTGTTTCACAAATATATTATTAAATATAGTAATTTGGGAGAGAAAAATCCAATTAGTTTGCAAAATAAAATAATAACACATCAAACGGGACCCCCAACCAAAATAACTGCACTTTTAAATGATTGCGTACGCGCGTTCATTCAAACAGCTGTCTTCAATCTTAATAGTGATGGAAAACGACGAAATTAGATAATATGAATGAAGTATACTGAGAATTTACATTAATTTATTAATGTTTACACGTTTTTAATGGTGACTTGGTGTACTATTCCTTATATATAAGTATAACTATAATTATTTTTTTGTGCAGTAATGTCGGTACATTACACTATTAATATAAGCTCACCTGTGTATTAAAAACATGACCGGTACGCTAAACAGTGGTGGCTATAATAAAATGGCGCTGTAAATACTATTTTATTGCAGAATCAAATGTCCTGATACCCTCACTTTATGCAAGAGTTATAGAGCTGAAAGTTGTGAAAACGGATATACTTCTATAACTCGAAGTTCTCCATAACTCGAACTCTTGAATTGGCGATAGAAGTCAAATTTCATAAGATTTTCCTTCCATAACTTGAAGTTTTTTTGACGATTATGGTGATTCCGAGATAGGGAAGTTCAAGTGTATATGTAAATAGCTTAAAAACTTAATAATTTTTCCAGGAGCAGCATATCTCTCCTAGCGCCACAATAACATTTCCGGAATAATTATTTAATACATACAAACACGTACCATATATCCTTTTTTAGTTCTCTTGATCGGTGCCCAAACTCATGAAAAGGTACAACATTTCACTCATTTCGCCATCACCGCTGAGGCGCATATTGCCCGCCGTCGCGCTCAACCTGCAAGCCCAAAGCGCGTCGGAGGATTTATACTCTTCAGTGATGCTCTAACTAAATTCAGCGATCGTTGTGTCAATACCGTACAGGAGGCAGATGACTTACCCAAAACTGAGGTACAAGTCATGTGGGTGGCACCACCTGCAGGCTCTGGTTGTGTTTCCATATCGGCTATGGTTTACGAAGGTCCTCGCGCATGGTTCTCCGATGACGGACAATTAACACAGGTCGTTTGTGAGCGTAAAACCAATATACACACCGTCAAAAAGGAATGCTGCGCTTGTGATGAAGCTAAATACAATGTAAGAGCGTAAATATTATTGAGTACATCTAGTAGTTATATATGGTCAATTATACGCACTTATGTACATACATATATTTCTTATATAGTTCGTTTTTGAGGGTATTTGGTCCAATGAAACACATCCCCATGATTATCCTTTCGCCGTTTGGTTAACGCATTTCTCAGACGTTATTGGAGCTTCTCATGAGGCCAACTTTTCGTTCTGGGGTGAAAATCATATTGCTACCGATGGTTTCCGATTCTTAGCGGAATTTGGTTCGCCCACGGCTTTGGAAACTGAATTGAGAGCACGTGGACCACGCTTGAGGACTCTTATAAAAGCTGCTGGTCTATGGTATCCGAATGTGAATACAAATACGTCGTCCAAATTTCGTGTTGACCGCACGCATCCAAAGGTGTCAATGGTATCCATGTTTGGTAAGTACAAACTTAATCCATTTCATTGATTGCTAAATTAAATACGTTAAAAAACGTAGGTCCTTCTCCGGATTGGGTCGTTGGTATCAGCGGTGTCGATTTGTGTACTGAAGATTGCTCTTGGAAGGAGTCACTGGACTTTGATCTCTACCCATGGGATGCGGGCACTGACAGTGGCATTAGTTATATGGTAAAATATTGCACCTGCATTTACAATAGCTAAAAATCTACAATTCCATGCTTTTACAGTCGCCTAACTCGGAAACACAACCACGAGAGCGCATGTACCGTATTACTACGATGTACCCCGAAGATCCACGTTCGCCATTCTATAATCCAAAGAGCAGCGTCATGACACCGTTGGCAAAATTATACATTAGACGCGAAAAAATCATCTCTAGAAGCTGCGATGCCAATTTCTTGGAAGCCTTACAGCTAGATGTATCTGACGATGTGGAGGAGCAAGACATCAGACGTATGTATTGAAATTAATTTGCAGACATCTTGTAAATACAGCTCCAAACTCATTATTGCAGCTGAATGCCGTTTAACACCATACACGGACTGGAGTCCTTGCTCAGTAACTTGTGGGAAGGGCATCCGTAAGCGTACGCGTGAATATGTGAACCCAGAAGCGGCCGCTGCTGCTGATTGCTCACGACAAACGGTGTCAAAGGAAATGTGTGCAGCGCCCATAGCTGAATGCAAGTAAGTTTCCACAATAGCCATATGGTCATGTGGATTATATGATTATATATATGTATATATATATTATATGATTATATATACATATGTATATATATATCATATGATTATATATATGTATCTGTTTAGTCAATCGCAGGATAATGATGATGATGAAGGTGAGAATTTAGCACACGCCGTAGCTTTGGTAACAGATGATGGTGAGGGCGCCGGTGTATGCAAGACTACACCCTGGAGTGTTTGGTCCGAATGTTCAGCCAGCTGCGGCATTGGCATTACAATGCGCACGCGCACTTTCATTGATCACACCGGTCGTAAACATTGTCCACATATCAGCACAGTCGAGAAACAAAAATGTATGCGTCCCGATTGCACTTACGAAGAGGTAGAACTACCCGATCCGATGTGCCCGACAACACAATGGAGTGACTGGAGTCCGTGTACAGCCACTTGTGGACGTGGTGTTACCATACGTACGCGACTCTTGCTATTGGAGAATGGTGCAGTGAAGGATAATTGCACTCAGCGTATGGAATTGAATCAGCAAAAGCAGTGCAATGTGCCACAGGATTGCACCATTAACATGGAAATGGCGAAAGGTTAGTTTAATATCTCTGTAAAAATATATCATATAATGTACGAGTTATCGCTTATTATTCAGATATATGTGTGCAGCGTGCGGATAGCGGTCCATGCCGTAGCTCATATAAACGCTATGCTTACAATCGTGACAGCGGGCGTTGTGAGAGCTTCACTTATGGCGGCTGTCGTGGCAATCGCAATAACTTCCTCACCGAGCGTGATTGCTTAAATGCCTGCAGTATGCTGCGTAAGCAATTATACAGATATTAACGACATACTATGTATATTTATATTTATATAAGTACACTTGTATATATACATGTTATTTTTCAAATACCGTTACGTAAACCTTCAGAATCGGCAGAAACAACCAACTCACGTTCCACAACCGCCAATCGCGCACAAACAAGCAATTATCAGTCGCCAGCCTTTCAAACCGTAGATTGTATTATGTCTGAATGGTCTAACTGGTCGGAATGTAGTGTTAGCTGCGGCACAGGCTATTCCAATCGTAGCAGATATATTATTACTCAACCCAGAAATGGTGGTCAACCATGTCCGAAGCGAAAGGTGAAGGTACGAAGCTGCGTAATGGCTGATTGTTGAGCAGAATGGCTGAAACGTGAAAAACAAATACGCATGCAAATGCCCCTGTGTACTAGAAAATAATATGTTGAGTTTATATATCTTTTCAATAAAATCTGCAATCTTGGAAAATCTGCATTACAAGAAGAATAACTTTGTTTCGAATATTGTTTAGGACACAAATTATTGGGTTTAAAAACTCTTATTTATCGAAAATTCACATTATATATCAACAAACACTGTGGACTCCATTTCAGATACAACACTTAATTCCATTGGTTGTCAAAGTAAACACATCTACATATGTATATCCGGTTAAGGATGTTTATTCTAACTGTATATGAAAACTAAAATCAACACAAAGCCAAAACTCAACCAAATTCCTCAACGAGCTTTGACAGTTTTACTGTTAAAAAATGTCTGCCTTTAAATGACGCTTTAAAGTCTCCATCATTATCAGATGACAGTATTGTTTAACATTGTTTTTGTTATAGCAGTTTCCTACATTGCTTGACAGTTTGAATTGGCAGTCTTACATTTCCTTTGGCGGTCATACATTTCCTTACGCGTTACAAGCAAATGCTTTGTATAGTGTTTAAAATTTCTTAGCAAATTATAAAATTGCTCAGTGAAAAGAAAAAGTTATATATAGTAAATGAAAATATGTGGTCTCTCATGAGTGCCTGTTAATGGGTGAAATCTATTCGTTATTTTGTTTGAGTTTCATACGTCAGCTTGTGGCAATATAATCTAAGTGGAAAAGTGCTTAATATATATACTTAGTGTTGGCATAAATTCTGTTACAAAGTTTACAATGCATACTGCGAGGATAAATTCGTAAAGATGAGCACATTTTAAGTCTCCCGTAAAGGCGTTTCCATTCTTCACTCCTGTGAAAAAGAGGTTAGAAATGGTGCAAAAGTTTACCAGCAAGGTGTTTTGGGAGGCGTCGTCAAGCATTTAACCAATACTCTCTTAGTTGGAGCGTATTGTATCATTCAGCAAGACTCTGCTGACAGGGCAAAAACCACTCAGTATTGGTTTAAAAGTAATATTTTTTGCTTCATGGCAGCAGACAATTGGCCGTTTAGAAATTCCAATTTGGATCCATCGGACAGACCCACAGAAGTGTGGAGTCTGAAAATATCTTGGGTTTAAGCAGTATCGTCAATACAAATAGAAAAACTGTGCGGGCTAATATCAATCAATAGGAATCGTTTGAAAGCTGGTGTGAAATCAAAAGATGGTCACTTCGAAAAAAATACTTCGCTCATTTAATATATGCTTCATTAAATAAAATTAACTTTTTTTTAATGGGTTAATGTTACATTTTTATAATCGCCTAAACTTTTAACAGAACTTATGGCAGAACTAAGTTTGTGTAAAGTGAAATATTACTTTATGATGTGCCAATTCGCGCTATCGATGATATTCATTTACCATGTGGAAGCTGGATGACTTTATTTTTATAACTGTAAGTAATTCTTGGTTTTAATTAAACTTAATTTATTTCGATTTATTATTTTATTTTGTATTTTACATATTATTTAATATGTTTTTGGCTTTTCTTAGTACAAATATAATTTCACTCTTAAAACGACAATGACACGAATGGGTGGGTCTTGGATTATACATACATACATATGTACGTGAAATTCTAAATTATTTATGTTAATCATCTTAAAATCAAATTTCTCTACTTGTACTTATTCAGCTTAAAAGCACGTAACTCTTATGAATTAACAAATTACAATAAGTAATTCATATAAAACTTAAAATTATC
Source organism: Bactrocera neohumeralis (assembly GCF_024586455.1). NCBI lineage: Eukaryota > Metazoa > Arthropoda > Insecta > Diptera > Tephritidae > Bactrocera > Bactrocera neohumeralis. The sequence goes on along the minus strand of NC_065921.1, from coordinate 81,521,238 downwards.
GTATCAAAACTAAAATTCATTTTTCAAAACACATGTACATGCATTTAAAATCTAGTCTCTTATAACTATTGCTACTTAAATATGTATGAATGAAAATTTATTTGGTAGCATTTTAGCTTTTGGAAAGCTTTGCAGTTACGTTGACATAGCCAATCAACTACTATCATTTGATACATTGATTTCGTCAAGAACTTTAGCATCAGCACAGATTTCAGACTTTTCAACAGTTGATATAGATTCTTCATGTGAATTTACTTCGATCTTATCACATTTTACTACTGCAATTTCCTTAATACTGTCACCATTCGCTATTGTGGCCATCTTCTCCCTTGGTATTTCTTTATCTGGCACACTTTCTTTCGCCTTCTTAACAACTATACTTTTCAAAGTAATTGTATTGAAAGATTTCTCCTCACTTTCGCCAGTACTGTGCTTGTAGACGGATGTTTCGATATTGCCATTTGGTGATGTACTGATTACCTCACGCAGATCCGTACGTGAATCTTTACAGCATACTTTGTCCATACAATCACTAGCGTTACACTGCATTAAACATTCTATAGATGGTGATTTTGGACTTTGAAATTCCGGTTGAATTGTGACTTCAGTAATGCCACGATCTTGGAAATATGTGCGTACATCTTCGATGATTTTTGTGTACAGGCGTGGATTTTCAAACATTATGTGTACAGTAGCTACTGATTTATGTGCTGACAATTGCCAAATGTGCAGATCGTGATAGCTAACGATTTCTGGGAATTTAATTACCAATGTACGTTCAAAATCCTCCATATCAATAGAGCCAGGAATTGTTTGCAAAAGGATTAGGCATGATTGTTTCACTATTTGAATTGGAGAAAGTAGTAAAAAAAAAATTAGTATTTCTTCAATGTAAAATATGTGTTTACGTGGTATACTTACTGTAAGGATAACTAAGAGAAACTAGTAGAACACAGGAGAAAATTGAGAGTACGGGATCGATAAATTTGGCCGTATGCTCTTCATCTTCAGCCATATTGACAATGAATGCACAAACTATAACGAATATAGTGCTCGATACATCACGCAACATTTCCACAGCCCCTTGACGTTTTGGCACATAGTGTATCTGACCAATTTCTGCTTTTAAATCATCCTTTAGCTGCCGATCATTTTCAATTGTCTCACTATTTGGCTTTGATAATTGTCGTTCATCAGCTTTTAACTCTTCATTATTCGAAAGTACACGATCTAAAATTACATCACCGCTAGGTGTTACATGTAAAAAGCTACCCTGATGCATTGTATAACCACCGATTAGCAGATATGTTAAGCCATTTAAAACGAGTCCAACAAATCCAAGTATCATGACAATAATGGGTAAATGCATTGTGTCCTGATGATCGATGTGTACTAGTGTTTGTAAGGCCTCCACTACAAGCGAAAATGACAACGATGCTAGTATAATAAATACGATCAACATGGTCAGTATATCGATGCGCGTCCAACCAAAAGTGTTTCGCAATTTCATTTCACGTCGATGGCGCGACACTGTTGGAGACGGTGCTCCAGACATATTTACTACAATAATTTTATCTTTGTTAGAAACATTTGGTAAATTGCTGTCGCTCGCCGCATATGTGGAGCTAATGAAATGCTCGAGAGGGCTTTCATCATGTTTTCTGCTGTGCTGCAAACATAAATGTAAAACATTATTTTAAATGGTATAATTAGTTACGAAGCAACTATTATAACTTTTCCTTTCATAAATGTAAATATTTTCTTGAAAATTGTTTGTATAGCATTTTTTGTCAAATGTGGCTTTATTTTTGTTCATTTACCTTATTAATAAAATACAATTAATTTCGTGGAAAACTTAAAATAAAAGGCATAATATTTTGTAATTATATCATTATGTAATTATAATATGTGACCTGGTCTACGAAAAGGGAGCTAACGTGCGAAAACTAGTTTTCTAGTCACGTGAAAAAGCATCTCATCTTCCATCCGAATCAACTAAAAAGTGAAAATTGATTTTTTGACACCTAAGCCCCCTTTCCGTAGACCAGGTCACATATATTATATAATATAAATATTTTGTAATTATATCATTATGTAATTATAATATATAATATATTATTATGTTATTATATCTAAGGTATGACTTTTTATTTATGAATGTACTTCACAAGTGCCCCCCGAGTTATACCGAAAGTGTTTTAAGTTGAATTAAATATTTTTCTTCCAATGTCGTAATATTTTTTCCTCAATGCTAAATAGTGAACCAATTTCCATATCATTTAGTATGAAAAACTGTTTAACAACCAGCAGCGCTTGTAGAGCTTCACTTATGGATGGAGCATTTGTGTCTTCCACACTTTCCTGTAACTTATTATTTGTGTTAATTGGGTCTGTAGCTAATGGCTCATCATCAATAGGAGCTGCATCCAACTGCAACGTATTATTGGTGGTAACTGGCTCCGAAACTGATTGCGCATCGGGAACTGGTGCAACGTCCACCGGATCATCAGCACTATGATTTAGCTGTTTGCTTGTTGAGTCTGCACAACATATTATACCTTGATCGCATTCAAACATTTCTGTTTTACAAATTTCAACCATCGGCAACGATGTTGCATCAACTGCAGTTTCATTAGTTTCATTACTACATTGTCTGATTTTTTCACTGCGCCTTGTGGGAACATTAATTCCATTGCGTTTCTTAAACCTAAAAAGCCACTGAAAACAAGGCTCATATTTGGCATCATATTTAATTGCAAATTCCTTAGCCTTTTCCAATAAAACTACATTATTCAATGGCGTTGTTTTTAGATTATTCTGTTGATGAAACCATTCACATAAAGCGCTTTCAACTTTGGGGTTTGAAGTACTATCCAGTCGCGTTCGTAACAAATTTCCATCCTTTGCGGCTTTTAGGAAGGTGCTTTTATTTTTTATAATTCGACTTATAGTTGATGAATCACATTTATATTTTCTTATTAATTTCTTTCTATTGATGTTTTTTGATTCTGCCTCAATAATTTCAAGTTTTTGTTTTAGCGACAGACGACGCCTTTGCTTCGCACTTCCGTTCATGTTTCGAATAAAATAGTTATAACAATTCGTAGAGTTTAGCTAACTTTCGTTGACAACAATGTTACTGTTTATCGGTAAATCGATTTTTTTACAAACAGGTTTGTTCGTTTACTTCATTACTCTGAATATCCAGTACAGGCAATAGTTATTGCGAAGCAACTATCAGACTTGCACCGATACGCATAGAAATTATATTTTCATGTGCGTTGAATTTCTCGTTGTTGGTGAATTGCAGCCAACAATAAATTTACTTTTGCGGCACTGAAAGTATTATTTACTTATTTAGTTCGCCAAGAATCTAAAAAAATATCTAAGTGTTGCTAAGTGTTGTTAGTCGAAGTGAGAGTAAAAATTTTACGCTCAACACGCATTTAAACGCTCAACATGGAGTTGCTTCAATATAACGAAACAGGTTTTGGCAGAAGTATGTATATGCGAACTATAAAGTTTGAGCTTAATGGTCCTTTTACATACAACTTGCCTTGCTTGAATTTATGACGCGTTGTCTCGATGTGAAACTTATAAAAAAAGCAAAACTCGAACTTTTCTCTCAAAACAAATGTCTAACGCAAAGCGAAGCAAACGGTCTGTGGTAATCAGCCAAAAGTATTTTCTTCAGCACGATAATACTGTGCTTAGACGCGGAAACTTTTATTGCACACTATGTTCACACGGCGTAAGTTATCGCTGCATCTTACAAACTGAGAGTTGCCGTAGCAAAGTTTGATCGTCTGAACGCTGTCTTACTTGCGAGAATATTCCAGAAAACTAAACTGCAGCTCAGCGTTTGTATTTTAATTGACTCCAGCTTAAGATCGAGTTTTCTCTCCTACCTGTCACACAAATACCTGCAATGTGAATGAGTGAAACAAAACAAAACGGAGCAATGTATGCAAACACACCTCATTCTCTTGAAAATTCCAGTTTTCAGCTGCCGTCTATTTGCACATGCATGTATGCATATTTAGCTACTTACTTTTGGCGATTCAATTCAGCCAAACACTTGACGCAACATTTTGTTTATATACAGACATACTTGTGTTTTTTTGTTTTGAATATTCCCATAACATGGCATTTAACATTATGCAATGCGATCCGTACAAGCTCAACGATTTAAAAAAATATGTACATACTTCTGTACACATGTATGTATGTAGAGTAGCGCTCCGGCTTGTATTACACCGCTGTGCAGCATTGCACTGGCGGAATTTCACGCACAAATTGGCGCGTGCCTGGTCGATGAAGTGTCAACTCTGCGGTTAGTATGCAATTTCTGGTAGCGCTCTAGACTAGCAGTTGCAGGTGTGCAAATGGAAATCGACACCGACATATGCACATACATATGTACATAAGCAATTAAAGCTGCTATTAATAATATTTATATAATTTTCAGTTAATTACATTACTAATGTATGCATACATACATATGTATGTATGTAGATATGTATGTATTTTTATAAATTTATTTTTTTTTTTTAATTTTTTCTGTAAGAATTTTCACTTTCGGCAAGTTTTTTTTCTAAAAAAAAAACTTTTTTCTAGGAATCACTCTTTGATATTTAAATTTTGACAAATTTTGTGGAATTTCAATATTGCTATTGCGCTCTTTTTTTGCTTACGTTACTGTTATTGTTATAGCTTACTGTCATAACCGTTGTTGCTGCGTGTTTATTTTATATCGTTTTAACCGTTAAGCATTTGCATTTAAACTCAAATTGCTGTGCAGTGATTGGTTAACCTTGAATGTTAATATCGTGTGCGCATCGAAATTAAAAAATTAAATTAATTTTTTTGCAATTTAATGGGCCAATGAACGCGTTAAATGTGCAAGCATTTTCGTCACTTAACTGTAATGGGCGCACTTGAACTGAAATCCCGCTTAGAAACAATTTTCGAAATATTTAGTAATCAGAGAGGCGTTAAGTGGGTATTCTAGTCTAGAAATTTGACAAAATCGAACATTTTTTACTCACAATCCGATAGTTTAGATATTCAGAAATATCTCCCCAAAAGGTTTTTTCAAAATTTAAATTATTTTCGAAGTTTAAGCGGTTTTAGTGGCGTGGCAACTGGACCGGTTGAACGGATAACGAAATTTTAAACGCGTTTTGCTCGAAACTACTTCGAGCCTTTTTAGACTAAAATATCCCTTTAGATTAGATTGGTAGACGAGGAATGCACCGCGACCTTTGGTCTATTGTGGCCTCTCCTAAATCACAAAGACTCACCTAGCCCCATCATATTGATAAAGTACTATATACTGCTAGGTACTAGCTAAGCGATGTGATTCCTATTTGAAAACATGGGTCCAAGGGCTTTCAACCTGCAACTCTTAAGACTGCAGTCAATTAGCAGGTCTTCTGGTGCTACAGGCGCACTGTCGCAGTATATAATTGACGCAGGTCAAATTTGTTCTGTCAATTACTACACCATTTCACTTTATTTTTATCTATGTATTTCTTTGATAAGTATGATGAATTTATTGGTCTTTTATTGTAGGCTGTTTTCCGCGATATTTTGACTGGCTTCGAGGTGGTTTACTATTGCACAGATAAGATTAAATGTAATCAATATAATGTTAGGTGCATAGTAAAGAAACTAGCTGATAGTTTGGTTCAATTACTTGATTTAAAGCATTTGTAGTGAGAAAAATAAAATTATTTATAGATTTCTTGAATAGCTGCTAATCGTGCTTTAAGAAAAAACTAACCCAGTTTCAGCTGCCTTATCTCTGACTGAAAAATGTCAATAATTTTATAAATGTCATACAGAAAACTCTATTAAGGCCATAAATCCTTAAAATTCACCATTACGGTCTAGCTGTCACTGATGTATTTGACGTTCTGTAAATTAAATTTTACTTAAAATGACAGCTGTCAAATGTGAAAAAGTCGTTAACTGGTCTTAGTTGATATTAGTTTGTGAGCTTCAAATGACAGCTGTCAAATGTGAAAAATGAAAAAGTCGTTAAATGGTCACAGTTGATATTAGTTTGTGAGCTTCAAATGACAGCTGTCAAATGTGAAAAATGAAAAAGTCGTTAAATGGTCACAGTTGATATTAGTTTGTGAGCTTCAAATGACAGCTGTCAAATGCCAAAAGCGAAAAGTATGAACAAAGTTATTATTTCGACAAATCTCTGGCCATATATGCTAGTAATATTTAGTAACAGTTAAATTTAATTGTGTCAGCAATGTTTTAAAAGAAATTTATAGTCATTACAACAACCAATGAAGCTTTGCTTACTTATTTATTATACTTTTTAGTACTATATCATGAACACGTCTATATGTACATATATGTCTGTACAAAAACTATAATAAATGTTATAAATTATTCAAAAGAAAGCCTACAGTTAGAGATATTTTGAGATTCAATTTTTTGTCATAGATAAATGATTTCACTACTTTCTTTTCACCTTACCTTTATTGTTACTATGCAGCCGATGAGCGCAAAAATATTACATAACATGTGATAGGATGCCATAAGCAGCGTTAGCGCATGTGTTATATGACTGAGTACCAGCTGTACGAGAAAATAGCCGACGGACATTGTCAGCACAATATATAACTGTACCGGCTGGCATTGCTGGAATAAATCTTTGGCTGGCATTCTGCTGTTTTTGTTGTAATTTTAGTTGTTACTATGTTTTAGTTTTGTTGAGTTGTTGTTATAGTGCCTGTAAGATATCGTCCAATGTTGTTTGAGAATCACAGCAATTTACGCAAAATTGCCTGTCGTTGATATTTTCACTTCGACGAAATTAATTATCTGCAATAAAAATATAAAACAATTAATAAGTTAAGATGGAATATAGTGCAAGTGTTTTTAATGACTGTAATTGCGTGTTATAAATATTTATAAGAGCTTATCGTGTTGCTTTGTGCCAGAAACTATACAAGAGTAGTTTGATAGGTCATTGGTTTCGTCGTATTTTAAGTACGATGATTAAATACATTGTTGTATTGTTGTTTTTGTAGCAATTTTTGGTGCATACATGAAATATTCGCAATTATTGCCAGAATATAATATGAATCTTGAATTATTAAAAAAAGGAAAAAAACACTACGACCACATTACTCATACGCCATGTAGCGCTGAGAGCATGTTCAAATATTACAGCAATGTAATTTGAAAAATAGTATTTTTTCAGGTACGTAGTTGCCAAATAAATCTTTGCATATCTTCAGTAAAATTAAAAAATACAAAATCCCGAAAATAATAATTTCGGGATCCAGAAATTTTCGGGATTCATATTTTTTACTTTTCTAATCCGAAGAGCTTTATATGTCTTTTACTGTTTTCAGTGGAAATTGCAACCCGCAAAGTCGGGTGCAAATACAAAATGCCGAAAATAATAATTTCTGGATCCGGAAATTGTCGGGATTCAAAATTTTTACTTTTTTTCTAAGTGGTAAATGACCTATTGAAAGAACTCGAGAGATACGAGTTTGCCTGTTAAAAGAGGAGTACCTTAATGTTGTTGGTAGCTGGGGGAAAAGAAGCGGCTTAGCTGACAATTCAAATAAAAATTGAGAGCTCGAGCGGCATCGGTGAACTACTTACAACACCAACGATGGCACTTAATACCATTTTATAACCGGAAAATGGAACACATTAACGGTTCCAGAGTGGAACATTCTAAAAGCCTCTTCCACTTCGATTATATGCTTGATAATTTGGACCACTGCGTCGTGGAGCCCACTCCCAGCGGCATGTTCTTCACGCACATATTTCCGAAGAATATGTGGTTGGGGCGGAGTCACTGGAGAAGAGGCGTAGTGAGCTCTTTTTTGGATGGATCCAATTTCAAGGGGAAGGTTGTAGAGGGGAGACTCCATCGAGAGCTCTCAATCAGCTCTTGTTTCAGACTGCCAGACAACTGCAGTATCTTTCAAGCAGCTATTAAGGTAGCAGCAGATGTACTTCAATGAAGTGCGGCTGCTTTTAGGAATGTATGCATTCACTCTGATAACAGATCTGCTTTCAGCACTTAAGCGACCTAACAGTGAGCTACTTCCATATAAAACTTGCCTGGGTGCTTGGCCACAGAAGAAACGACAGAAATTGCAAAGCCGATGAGCTTGCAAGAAAAGTCATCCACACTTAAATCCCATTAGAATGGAAATGATCATGTGTTTCCCTGTCGTCGTGCACGCGGGCGCTGAATATATGGACCTTGCGAAAGCCTTCTGTTCCAGAGTGAAACAAAAATGGTCCATGGAGCTATTCGTTTTTAGCAAGGTTCACATGGTCGCAATGATAGGTGCCTTAACTGGACACTCTCTTGTTGACACTCATGCGGTGAGCCTAAAGCCTTGAGATTTTGGAGGACTCAACTTGTCAAAGTTGCAGGGAGAAATATAGCTGGAAAAGTCTAGACACTTTCTCCTTCACTGTTCAGCTTTCGCCAGTCTAAGGTTCAAGCATTACTACGAACCCGGCTGGAGCTGATATTGGCCAATTCGAAAAATTTGGCTCTGGGCGGTCTTCTTGGTATGCATTTAGGAGTTCTGAGCATCACATCGGACGAGCGTCTCTAGCAGTCCAAGTGGAATTATTCCTAATCTTACGAATATCAGCCTATTTACCTACCCTAACTTAATCTAATACTATGTATATTCAACACATATATATATATATATATATATATATATTTAATAAGCAACATTTAAATAATCAATATTCCTATATTCATAAAAACATATTTAATACAAACTAAATTCAAATTTCGATGATCTCTTTAATGAAACTTGTGGGCTCGGCACTGATCACTGATCTATAGCTTGTTATACAACTGCAATACATAATAACTAGTGTTTATTTCAACTAAACAACTATGTCACATAACCTCATTGAATAAATCAAAGTGAAATTGATCGCTTACAAACCACAGACCCTTGACTGCCATTGCATTAATTAGCTCGTAATGAGCTTGCAAGCGTTGAATATCCATTTTAGTGACTTTATGGGTGCATGCATGTAAGTGTGCTTTTCTTTATCATTTGCACTGCCTTTCTATGAACAACAATAGCAATAACACTAATATAGACATTAAAATCGTTTAACAATGTTTCAATTAAATCACTTAACTAGTGTATAAAGAGGAGCAACCGACGTCATGAAATGCAAATTTGCGGCTTATGTTAAATATTAATGAGCGTCATACTGATGTGATGATTTCATTCTACTATTTAGATTCTGAGGCGAACAAATGCGGTCGCATGCCAGTGGTTGAGCAACTGTTCACCTACAGAACATTTAACACCTTTATAGGACACAACGTAAGTTTTTGTCGTGTTATTACAGTATACAGGGATGAATTGTGCCGTCAGCTGTCATATGTCAACGGCTAGCTGTCAAATGTCAACTTGCTTTCTTTCAACACTCAATTTCTTCTCGCCCATTACATTTACTGTCTGTTCCGATATAATTTGAAAATAAAATGTTTCAAACACAACTTTTATATGAAAATTGACATTCTGTAAAGAATCATCGCCCAACTTATGGTCAACATAATCGGCCTACTGAGCGTACTACTCGCAATACCGTCACCCATTGTGACACGCAGCATTCATTATTGGATAATATTCGACCGAATAGACCACGTCCAGCAAGCAGTGAAGAAAATATAGCAGCCGTGACGTGGAGTGTACATGAAGACCATGGAGAGTCGATTTGGCGCCGTTCGCAGCAACTTGGACTAACGTATGGAACGACTTGGCGCATTTTACGTCGAGATCTTAAATTGAAAGTGTACAAAATAGAGCTTGTGCAAGAACTGAAGCCGCTCGACCTTCCCAAGCGACATCGCTTCACTCTATGAGCTCTTGAAAAGTTTCAAGAAGATCCGACATTTTCGAGCTAAGTTTTGTTCAGCGATGAGGCTCATTTCTGGCTCAATGGGTATGAAAATAAGCAAAATTTCCGCATTTGGGACGAAGAGCAACCTGTAAAGATTCAAGAGCTGCCATTCCATCCATAAAAAAAACAATGGTTTGTTGTGGTTTGTGGGTCGATGGAATTATATTTCTTCAAAGAATGATGCCGATGAAAACATAACCGTAAATGACGACCGTTATCGCGCCATGATAACCGACTATTTGATGCCTGAAATTAAAGCTCGTGATCTCGGCGACATTTGGTTTCAACAAGACGACGCCCCTGCCCACACATCGGATCAATCAATGGATTTATTGAGGGAACACTTCGGGGAGTAGATAATTTTTTTCCGTTTTGTGTCGGTCGATTGTCCACCAAGATCGTGTGGGACCACACCGTTAGACTTTTTCCTGTGGGCATATGTAAATTCTAAAGTCTATGTGGACGATATCGCTTCCTTTCAGGAGCAAAACTGAGTCGATTTAAAAAATTTATTGAACTAATCGTTACAATTCTTTAAAAACTTCCAAAATATGCTCCTTCTGCGTCGATACAGGGCTGTCCGTGCGATTTGCAAGCAAGCATTGAAGGCGTCACGGAAGGCATTCTGCGGAACAGTCGAGATGCATGCTGATTTTATCCCCTCTGTCGTCTCAAAATGCTTGCTTTTCATTGGCCTTTTCAGGCAAGGAAACAAAAAAAGTTCGGAGGGCCACATCTGGGCTGTAGAGCCGCTGCGGAAGCGTTGGGATGCCGGCCTTGGTTAGGTAGCTGTTCACAAGAAAGGCGGTGTAGGCTGGGGTGTTGTCGTGGTGCAACTTTCAATCAGCTGCGATGTCTTGTCGGACCAGATTGACCCTTCGTTTGAGTCTCTTGAGGACTTCCATGTAAAACTTGGCGTTGACGGTTTGTCCAGGAATAATAAGTAAATTCAAGGTGGACGATGCCTTTGATATCAAAAAAGACGATGAGCATCGTTTTCACTTTGGATTTGCTCATTCTTCCCTTTTTTGGGCGAGGAGACGCCGGCGTGTGCCGCCTGGAAGCTCTTTGTCTCGGGATCCATGACTCGTCACCTGTTATTAAGCCTGCTTGATCATATCAAACGTCTCTGTCGCTCATTTACCGAGTTTCACACAGAATTTAATCGCGTACCTCTGCTCTACCGAACGCCTCGTTTTCAGCTTGCACCACTCACAGAAACACGTCGCGCGAAAATGTTTGTCCTGACTCTCTAGGTGCTCGGAGACAACTGACCAGACGCTCGTTCGTTAGCTAGGAATGTTCTCTAACCAATCCAGTCGGTGCGCGTATGCTCGGAAGTACAGACGCGGGGGAAGCAAATCAGTCCTATTACTTTCGGGACAAACCCGAGCTTTGGTGCAACCGAAGCTAATGGTTTTCTTTTTTTCAATTTAAATTAAAATCGCACCCTTCTACTGAATTTTGTGCAGATCACGTAGAATTACAGCAACATGACGTGCTGGATCTCATGGGCACCCAGGCATTTGCTTGTGGACACACCGCTGGTCATATAAATTTGTAAATATGTAAGCCCGTACAGTGACATCTCGGTTATGTATGACGTTCAGAAGGCTATTGTTCGGATTTATTACATATACATTCATACATACATATGTATATACTTATGTATGCATGTTTACTTAAGGCTTAAGCCATCAGCAAGCTGAACAGTTTGTCCCATTTGCATTCAGCTCAACGCTCAATTAATATTTGTTCGCCAGCGTTGCCAATTTTTTATTTAAATTTTACTTTGCTTGCATTTGTTCATATGTATCTGTAAAAAGTGCTTCTTCCTCACAGCGTCGGCGCAACAGTTCAGCAACAGTCGCCAAATATGCAAGCATATACTCACACTCATGTTTGTATGTGTAGGTGTGCGGCTTGTACAAGTATATTTTATATCACAAAAATGGGTTAAAAACATTTGAACTTGACACAATTGCTAATAAAAAATAGTTACGCGTGCGTGCCAATACAACTCGCTCAGCTGATCGGCGCACACACAGCCGCATATGCATATGAGCGCAGTTTTGAGTTGAATAACATTTACATACATTACTTACAGCGCTAATTAATTTATTCATATTTTAAAGTTTATAGCAAACAAAGTACAACAACAACAAAAATGCTTAGCAAACATCTTCAAGGGTCTAGGCACTTACTAGGAAGGCTTGAAGGCGTGCATATAAAACATTTTATACATAAACAGGCATACATATATATAAGCACATACAGACATATGTAAACACACACATCCATGTGTACATAGTGTACGTGTCTGCAAGATTTTTGAACTTGACTTTCCAATCTGGAATTTATTTCAATTATTATTGTACATATTGCCATGCCAAAAATAGCCACTTGACCGCTACAAAAGTGCTTTTGGCCCACTTGCACCCGTATTCAATAATAATACACCGTCATTTTGTACATGAAATTTGTCAATAAATTTCTATACTTCAATTAACACTTTATCAGCAGCGGAAAGTTGATTTAAAATGGTTATTATAGCCCACAAAGTTTTCCGAAAATAATTCCAATAGATTAGCAATGCAAATATACAGTTACATACGACAGTGATATCGCTTAGGCGACATGTGGTCAACCAAATGTGCAGAGTAACTGATAATTGAGACTTGTGCATTAGGGTGAGGCGACGTTTTTTATGATGTCTACACATAGATTGTTCGATTCGCTGAAGGGTAACGATTGACGAATGGAAGACAGCTAAGATATATAGTATATCTCAACTTTTGAGATACCGATCTGAAATTTTGCACTTGTCCTTTTCTCGCCAAGAAGCTGCTCATATGTTGGAATGGCTCATAACGGACCACTATAGCATATAGCTGTCATACAAACTGAACGATCGAAATAAAATGCTTGTATGGAAAACTTTTTCGTTTGACGAGATATCTTCAAGAAATTCGGCACGGATTATTGTCTAAGACAGGCCTGTCCAACATACGGCCCCCGGGCCACCATCCGGCCCGCATAGGCCCTTCATCCGGCCCGCCATCTCTTAGAGCCTTTGGGCATCCCAGTTGTACAGGCCTGAAACACGTGATGGATAAAGTAGTGCAGACAGTTAATTTTATACGCGCAAGAGGGCTTAACCACAGACAGTTCCAGGCTTTTCTGGCTGATGTCGGTTCAGATTACGAAGACATTGTATACTTCAGTCGCGTTCGCTGGCTCAGCAGAGCAGCTACACTAAAACGATTCTATTCCCTGCTGGACGACTTAAAGATTTTTCTTGACAACAAAGACCAAAAAATTACTTTCCTTACTGATGAGCAGTGGTTGGCTGATCTGGCTTTCGTGGTTGATATAACTAAATATCTTTCTGAGCTTAACTTGAAACTGCAAAGGAAAGACCAACTATGCACACAGTTATACGAACAGGTTCTAGCTTTCACAAAAAAGCTTTTGTTGTTGGAAAAGCAGCTGGAACAAAAGCAGTTGATTCATTGGGAGACCTTATCTACAAGAAAGCAAGATACCTTGGATTTTGACAAGTACGTGTTGATGATACAAAGATTAAGGAACGAGTTTGACGACAGATTCGCTGACTTCAAATCACAAACTCCCTGCATGAAAGAATCCATTTCAAATCCATTTGATGTTGAAATTGAAGGCGCTGCGCTGAATTCACAGCTGGAGTTAATAGAATTGCAAAGCAGCTCTCATCCAAAAACAGCATATAATAATTGTCTTCCAAACTTAATTGAATTTTACAAAAAGTATATTACACCCAGTCAATACCCAAACTTTACTAAGCTGGCTATTCAACAAATTTCTTTATTTGGTAGTACATATGTTTGCGAGCAGCTGTTTTTTCGCATGAAATTTAACAAATCAAAAACCAGATCATCTTTATTAGATAGCCATCTTAAAGGCATTTTGCGCATAGCCACTTCTAAAACTCCAGCTGACATAGATGCGCTGTGCAAACAGAAAAAATGTCAGACATCTCATTAATTAGATTTTAAGAATAAGAATATCTTTATATGCTAAGGCCATAGTTACATTAATAATAATATATTAAGATTTATGTGATGCTGCTTTTTATAAATAAATAAATATACCAAAACTGAAAGTAATTTTATTTTTTTTGGCCCGCTACGGTTATGAATATGCTAAACCTGGCCCTTCACAAAATTATGTTGGACGGGCCTGGTCTAAGACAATGATGCAATCTCCGAAGAAATCATTCAGATCGGACTACTACAGCATATAGCTGTCATACAAATTGAACGATCAGGATAAAGTGCTTGTATGGGAAACTTCTTCATTTGTTGAGATATCTTCATCAAATGTAGCACAGATTATTTTCTAAGACAACGCTATAATATTCGAAGAAAATTTTCAGATCGGATCGGATCAGCTGTCATACAAACTGTACAATCAAAATCAAGCACTTGCATGGAAACTTCGTTACTTGTTAAGGGTCTTCCAGTTTACACAATGTTCCAAGAGTTTTCCTATGACTGCTTGGAGCAATAAAAGCAATACAAATTAGAATCAAATTAAACTAAACACACCAATGACGCGCAAAAGTATACGTCCGAGTTAAAATTTATACATTTATATGTATATGTACTTACATGCATACAAAAGTGCATATGCATCTTCCGTGTAATCAGCGCATTAACAAATTGTATATAAATGAGCTATGCCGACATCATCGTCATCTCAATCAAGTCGTGATTTCTGACGTCACCTTGAAATTTATGACAATTGTAGATACTTTAAATGTAATCTAATTATCAAAAGCGGGCTCATTGAAGCCTTATAACACATATATTTGTATATTTTAATAAAGGGTGATCCACTACGAGGTTCCCCACTTTTTTTCAAAGTAAAAACACAGTATTTATTTTTTGAAGACGGCTACGTCTCAGATGGTCGATCCGTTGAGTCCAATTTTCGTTGACTCGTTTGAGCATTTCGACTGGTAACTGGCAAATGACACTCGTAATGTTTTGCTCCAAGGCCTGCATTGAAGCGGTATTGTCCGCATAGACTTTTGACTTTATATATCTCTCATATATTACAGGAAAAAGTCGTAACGGTGTGGTATCACTGGGCCTTGGTGACCAATTGACCGGCCCAACATGTGAAATTTTCTGCTAATCGAAGTGTTCTCTACATAAATCCATTGATTGATGTGATGTGTGCGAAGTGGCGTCGCCTTCTTGAAACCAAATGTCGCTGATATCACAAGCATCAATTTCAGACATCAATAGTTGGTCATCATGGCGCGATAATGGTAGCCATTGATGGTTACGTTCTCACCGGCATCATTTTTGAAGAAATATGGACCGATAATTCCATCGGCTCACAAACCACACCAAACCGTTGTTTTTTTTTCTGGATGAAATGGTAGTTCTTGAATCTTTTCAGGTCCCAAATGTGGCCATTTTGTGTGTTTACATACCCATTGAGCCAGAAATGAGCTTCATCGCTGAACGAAATTTGTCTCGAAAACGTCGAATCTTCTTGGAACTTCTTACTTCTTGTCGCTTGGGAAGGTTGGACGACTTCAGTTCTTACAGAAGCTGTATTTTGTACGCTTTCAATTTAAGATCTAGCCGTAATATGCGCCAAGTTGTTCTATACGTCAGTCTGAGTTGCTGCGAACGGCGCCGAATCGACTCTCTACGGTCTTCGTGTACACTTTCAGCTATATTTTTTATTTTCTTGCTGGACGGGGCCTATTCGGTTGAATATTATCCAATAATGAATGCTGGATCACAAGATGGGTGATGGTGTTTCGAATAGTACGCTCGGTAGGCCGATTATGGGAACGATTTGTAAAAGTTGTTTAGGTGCAAGTCTTTCCATGTTGAAATGCCAAACAATACTGAATAAAAATATCATGTCAAAAGCTATTGAAAAAAGTACCTCTATTTGGATCACCCGTTATATGCATGTGCATGCGTAGCTCAAATAACAATAAATAAACATATTATTTTAGTAAAATAATAAAAAAAAATTTCTGCACTTTTCATAACAAAAGAAAAACAACAACAAGCCACATCTGTCGGGTTTTCCCTACTTTATTATGCATACATACATATTTATATGCATATATAAATAATTATAGCAAATATTTATAATTTTATCTCTATTATTAATTTTTTAATATAATAAAATATGCATGTATGTATGGTTGTTTGCGTGTGTGCGTTATTATTAAAAATGCAATCGGGTTAAATGTTATCGCACCTTGAACTTGAAGTGCGATGCACGAATCTGCCACGACACTAAAAAGGTAACATTATTAATTTCACACAAAAATCCACATTAAAAGAAGAAACGTGCATCTTTTTTATAAAAATACAGTTGGCTGTGTGTTTGTGTGTCTGTCACGGGTCAGTGATATCGCGCAGTAAAATATTTAAATTGTTACACATGCACACACACATTGACATAATCACATTAATATGTTATAATGACAGCCACAGTGACGCATTTTGTGCAAATGCGTGCGCAAAATGTTTTTTGAATGCAATGCAGGAAGTATATAAATTTTATAATGATTTTTATGCACTGGATAGGGTTGTTACTCTCAAATAGCCTTAAAAAGCTACGCATTCGCCGGAGACATCCATATCGGACCATTATAGCATACAGTTGCCGTTCAAACCGACCGATCAAAATAAATGTTGAGCTCTTTTTATTCCTATTGCTGCTTCGGTTCAGAAGAGTTCTTGGTTTTCATACTTTCTACGTACCCGGCGAATAGGCTAGGATAGATATTAGGCGGCTCTGTGCGCTTCGTAGTTACACGACGGTCTTTTGATCCATACCTCGGCGCTCTGAGTATCACAACGAAGAAGCGTCTCTAGCAGTTCAAGTATTATTCGAGGCCTGACGAAAATTTGCCTATTTACCTAACCTACCTAACCTAACCAAAAAAATTTGTGCGAATATTTTTTTGTGCTATTTTCATAGTGATCCTGGTGATTTTGATTTTTTTTTTTTCAAATTCAAATTCAAAATAAAATTTTATAGCATTCTCTCTCTTTTCAGTTAAAAATTTTCACTCAAAAAATTAGTTCGAAGACATTTCCATACTCTGTTCTCAGTCACGTGACACATAAATAATGAAAGTAGCAGAACATGAATGAAATTTTAACGAGCGAACTTAAGATAATAAATGGCAAACGGTTTTCTTTTGGGACATGTAATCACCGCTTTTGATTTTTAAGAGAATTTTGAGCTGATATGAACTGAAGGAAACTTTTACAGACATGAGAGCTTTATTTTTTCTTCTTTATTGGCGTAGACATCGCTTACGCGGTTATAGCCGTTTACAACAGCGCGCAGTCGTTCTGCCTTTTCGCTGTTTGGCGCCAATTGGAGATTCCAAGCGAAGCCAGGTCCTTCTCCACCTGATTTTTCCAACGGAATGGAGGTCTTCCTCTTACTCTGCTTCTCCGGCGGGTATTTCGTCGAATATTCTTAGAGCTGAAGTGTTTTCATCGATTTGGAGGACATAATCTAGCCAGCATAGCCGCTGTCTCTTACTTCGCTGAACTTTGTCAATGTCGTCGTATATCTTGTACAGCTTATCGTTCAAAGAACCATAAACCTTCCACAGAATCATTTTTTCGAAAACTTGTAAGTCGATGTTGTCATCGTCCATGCCTCTGTACCAAAGAGCAGGAAGGACGGGAATAACGAGTGTTCGTTGAGAGAGAACTCTACTTCTCAATTGCCTACTCAGTCCGAAGTAGCAGTCGCGAATGCGACAACTATTTCTTTGATGATAGGGGATATTTTGTCTTGCCCTCAATCACCACCAGACCCATTTTCTTCGCTTTATATTCATTGTAAATTTAGGGACTAGTGGAAGCTCTTCATTCTACACGTTGAAGAACCAATGTTGTACAATTTTTGGGTCTAAGTAAATTTAACATAATTTTTTTATGTTTTCGAATGAGTGCTTAAATTCGGAAAAGTAACGATTCACATATACTCTGGGTAACATAAACCTAACAGAGTTTGTATACCGACCAAAAGTTGTAGCAAATCACACTTAAGGCGGTTTTGGTGCCCAAAGCTCAACAACTGAAGAAAGCGCAAGAATGGACTTAGGTCAAGCTTTCTGTATTTTTCTAAGGTTTTGAGTTTCAATAATCATCAAGTGTAAGTCTTCATTTCCTACAGGGCACGCACACATGACAATAATTCATTTTATATGCAAGTTCTAATGACGTTTTCAATTATTTAAACCGTAGATGTCCACTTCCGCGATTTATTCAATTACTGCTTAGATATCGCAACATATAAAACAGTATGGATGATTCACATGTATCTTCGGCATTTAGAGTAGTTTTTAGAGGCAAAGGCTATATAAAAAACTATTGTGGAACTAGTTTTTGACTAGTTGGATTATATTTATTACACATTTGTAGAAAACTTTCGTAGTTTAACGAAGCTTGTGTTTTATTTAGGATATCTTTGCAAAAGATTTTGAAAATTTTTCGAACTATTTTTTTCCTTTCGAATGAACTTCTTTCGATTTTTGCTGCGTTATTTTAGTTTGTCTGTAGTATAAAACGTGCTTTTAAGAGTAAATTGGGCGCTGATTGGGCTATTGTTCGACTACAATTAGGTGGGTACATGTATACTATATATTCCCTTGTATATAGTGCATATGGGCATTGCTCGATTTCTGTGTAAGCATACTCAATTTACTGCAATCAAAATCTGAGATATTGTGACGCTTATCCACAATTGAATTAATTGTCAAGACTCAAGTCGTATATACATATATATGTATGTATATGTATATATTTCTGTAAATATGTCTATGTAATATCTCTAATTCAATGAGGGTGGAGAAAACTGAGTAAATGTTGCTAAGTGATGATTCCGATACGAGCCCGTTTTCTTCAAATGTTCTATAGAATCAATGGCTTGAACATTGTTATTGGTTTCACCATACTTTAGAGACTGAAACAGACTTTTGTTTAACAAACATTTCCGGTTTACTACTTTTTCAATTATTGTGCTTGAATTGCTATTGTGACGTCACAAAAATTATACTTCGTGATGATTTTTCGAAGCCAAGTGTTAGAGGCAGAAAATTCTATCAAAGAGAAGAAACTTCTCATATACTCTCTCAATATCTATAGTAACATCCCGAGGTGATTGACTAAGCTTCTTCTCCAATTTGTGATGAGTCATATGCAGTCCAACTAATACTGCTCTGTACCAGTTAACTTCGGAAATACAGAGTTCGTTGGATGGAGGGGAATTAATGTTATGCCTCTTCCTAGACATCGACATTTGACAACACGCCTCACAAGAGCGTAGCACTGGAGAAAAAGAAAGTGGCAGTAGATGGATAGAGGACGTAATCTGCACGAAATTAGTTAAAATCACAGAAGGGAATACCAAGATTTTTCTCGGCACTACAAGAGGCTGCCCACAATGTGGAGTGCTATCTCCCCTGTTATGGAGCCTTGTCGTGAACGACCTACTAGTTTTGCTAACTGACAATATCGAGGATATGCGGATGACATTGTTATTATAGCTAGAGACAAATTGTAGGACATATTCTGAGACTTAGTACAAAGTGGTTTAAACCTGGCTAATGGATGGTGCAGTGGGGTTGAGCTGAATATCAACTCCTCGAAAACGACCATCGTCCCGTTTACGATACGTAGGTTCCTGCCCGGCCTCAGGGTTCCTGCCCAAACCCTTGAGGGCAGAGAGGTAGAGATGACAAATATGGTCAAATATCTTGGTCTCACGCTGGATTCCACTCTACGGTGGAAGCAGCATGTTGACCTGACCGATAATCACGTATGAGGCGGTCGCTTAGGCCTCAAAACCATCGCAGACTTCGGAGTGGCTGCAACGTCATGGGTGTCATGCGCACATACCCGACGGTAGCACTTGAAGTCAAGCTAGATCTGACACCATTTCACCTAGTAATCGGTCAGTTTGCCAAAACACACTGCTTTAACATACAGCCGAAGCAGCGGATGAAGGACTCAAATGGTGTAATACCATTAGCTCTTCTTCCAAGGGACATCATTACCAAAATGGTAAACTTCATCAACAAGTACAAGGTTACTACCCTTAGCAGTATGGCTGAATGGAATGATTCCGCTCTCGAGCTACTGCTTAGGGAAAGTACAATGAAGTGGTACTCTGATGGCCCGAAAACGTCGGAGGGAATCGGTGCAAGAGTCGCAGAGCCACGCACCAAACTCTCCATACCTATGGAAAGTTTTTCGAGCATTTTTCAAGCAGAAGTCTTTGACAAAAGTCGGTAATGAAGTGGCTCTTAAAGTAATCTCTGTTAACGAGATCAAATTGCTACTGCTGCTGAACAGTCTATCGGAACATAACCAAGTGCACCTTATCTGGATGACCGGTCACAAAGGTAAAGGCGAGAATGAACTAGCTGATGAGCTCGCCCACTCCGCAGTATGGGCGGGCCTGAATACCACTTGTCGCATTCTACACTGGCCACTGTAAGCTCAAGAAGCTCTTATATAACACGGGCCTAGCTTCTTTTACAAATGGGCGGTTCTGCGACAGGGGGCCTGAAACTTCAGAACTCCAGCTAATTGACTCTATAGCAGTCTGCAGACGCAGGATAAAGGCCGTTGGATCCATGTTTCCAAATAGAGATCAAATCGCCTCACTAACACCTAGCAGTTTAATGGAATATATCAATATGCTGGGCCTAGGTGGGTCGTTGTGGCTTAGGAGAGCGCACATTAGACCTTAGGTCGGTGCAAATCTTATCTATTTATCTTATCTTATCTAGGTGAAATGTGGCTCTTGCCTAAAATTATGCAAAAGGGAGGAAATTCTTATAAGTCAGCTTAGAGAGGAAAGTATCGAACTGATATCCGTGCCAGTAAGCGCTTACTTTTGTGGTATTTAATGTCATTTTTGAGTCAGACACATACATACGGAACACCCTAATGGAAATCAGTATGCTTTAAGTATATTGTACTGGACAAAACAAATGAAGTAAACAAATTGTATTGACTGATTGACAGACATAGAGAATATCAATTCCAATTCCACTGGCGTTTAAAGGTTTTTTATTTTTGTGTGAATGTGTCGCATGACCTTGCGATTGAGTAGGCGACTAACATAAATACTTACATATTACATATACATAATATACATATACACCTATACATATTGTTATTGTAATTTGATAACATAAAATTACTAATCGTGCCGCCTGGTTTATGCTCGTACATACAAATTGCAAAGATTATACACAATCACAACAACAACAACACCTGTTATGAATTTAAAATCGATCGGTGCGCTTCGAACTAAAGAGGCCAGGGTTCCATCAATTGGACTAAAGAAAAGCTTACACATAAACTTGCCTAACAAAATCGCAAAAAAGTTCGAATCGATAACAATAACAACAATAATAATAACAAAATCAAAATTTAATGCCAAGTTATTGCGAAGTTGCTCTTTTCCAATTGCGGCCGAAATGACTTACTTTGTATGCGTGATGGCGCATGCGTACAACACCCCCAACTGACGCAGCAGCAGTGTGTTGAGTGAAGGGAAATTACTAACTGATTACTGCCATGCTAAAAATAAGTGAAAACAAATCAAGCGTAGCCGCGGATACATATGTACATACATACATATATGCATGTATGTAAATAAATAAATATTGTCACTTTTATTAAAAGAATAATCAGAAGTTGGGGAAGTGGAAACGAAAAATTCAAATATAATGGATGCATAGGCGTATACATAGCAAACCAAGCTCAGTACGCTCTTAGATGCGCAGTTTTGTGATAATTTTTCAATAAATTTGCAACAAAAGTAGCGTATTTCAAAAAGGAGAAAAAAGTTTTGTATTAAAATACGTGAAAATGCTGTTTTTTCGGTTAGTCCGGTTCAAATTTGATCACATACATATGTATAGCTTTACATGTCATATACATATGTACATACATACATACATATACATATGTATATTATATTTCTGCAAATTAAAAAAAAAAAATGTAAATAATTATTCTTTCAAGTGCAGTAAACAAACACTACATGGTCATTCGGATTTGACGTATTTTATTTGATTAGCAAATCTGTAGTTATGTCTTTTTTGACACACAAATTTATGGCCAATTCAGATTAGTGTCGAAATGTTAATAAATTTGTTGTGAAATTTGTGGAGAAATCTACTAAAATGCTGAACAACTTTTGATAAAGTTCAGTGCTTGAAATTTTTGGCACTCAATATTTCGGGATCGAAAAATTGCGATCGGGATTTTGGAACTGTGTCCATTTGTAATCATGAATATGAATACTCTTATGTTTGATGGATATTTTAAGCTCTTCATATTTCGGGATCAGAAAATTACAGTCCCGAAATTTTCGGGATTTTAAATTTCTGAGTTTTCAGAGCTGCGTCTATTATTTTTCGTAAAATTTATACGTTTAATTGAAATGCTAGGTTTTACGGGATCAGAAAATTGCAATACCGAAATTTTTTAGGATTTTCGAAACTGCTTATATTTTATTTGTATTCTCTTATTTTGGGATTAAACAATTATAGCACCGAAAATTTCAGTATTTTGAATATTTGGTTTGTGTTTTATTTGTATTCGAAAAAGTAGAATTTGAGGATATTTTTCGGCACTCAATTTAATTTAATTAAAAAAATACAATCCCGAAAAGTTTGGGATTTTGAATTCAGAGAGTTTTGGAACTGAAACTATTTGTGCTGAAAAAATTTTTCTTTTGATTAAAGTTTTTGATATTCTATATTTCAGGATCAAAAAATTACAATCCCGAAATTTTCGGTATTTTGAATTTATTAATTTTCAGAGCTACGTCTATTATTATTTGCAAAATGTATGCGTTGCATTTAAATACTAGGTATTTCGGGATCAGCAAATTACAATCCCGAAATTTTCGGAATTTTTGAAATTGCTGCTATTTTATTTGTATTCAAAATGCATACGTTTGACCGAAATATTTAGCTCTTCATGTTTCGGGTTTATAAAAATTACAGTACCCAAAATTTTGGGATTTTGAAATTCATAGTTTTCGGATTGTGTTTTATTTGTTTTCGAAAAAATAGAATTTGATACAATTTTTTGGTACTCAATTACAAAAATATCGGGATCAAAAAGTTACAGTACCGAAAATTTCGGGATTTTTAATTTTTTTTTATTAAAACTTTTGGTATTCAATATAGTATAGTAATTATAGTACCGAAATTTTTGAGTTTTTGAATTTCGAAAATTTTGAACCTAATGCGTTTTTACTTGTATTGAACATTTTTATGAGATTTTGAATTTCGAAAATTTTGGAAATTTTCAAAACCCATGCGTTTATATTATATACATACATACATATGTATGTATGTATGTCAGCTTCCCACAAAAATATATTTCCTAACTTAATACAATCTCCGTTTTCTCTATACAAAATACGTTCAGTTTTTGTTTACCAATTTCCGGGCAAAAACTTGACAGACTGTGCAGTTCGAGCTTGTGTTCGTGCTTGAGCCACACTTTTAGATACATACATACATACATACATATGTACATTCATAATCAACAAAAGTTGTCACTTGGCCAAGCCGGCTTATTGGCAAATGACAAGCGTTGGACAATTGAGTGCGTGTTGTTGCTGGTGTTGGTGAGTTTTTGAGCGATTTACGGACGATTGAGTAATATCGACGTTGTGGACGATGCTTGATTTCTTAAGAGACGCTATAATTGAAACAGACAAGAGCAAAAAAGAATTGATTTTTTGGGTTTTGAGTTAAGGTTTTCGATTAGTAAAACAACTTTATGGGTGCATTTGGTTATTATTTATTATATTTGGGATTTGTGAAACGGCCTAAGTACGTTTCATAAGTGAAAATCAACAGTTACATCGTTGAAAATCGATATATTTGAAGCCCTAAAGCTTTCTGTGAGATTAGTATATCTAAACAAAAATACTTTCAAATGTAAACAAGTATGAGAAAATCTAAAGTGAGCGCCAAAGACTTGAAATTATTTCATCCCACATTACATAGTCATTTAGATTTGTGGAAACCTGTTGCAAAAATTAAAAAATGTAAATTATTCAATAATAACAGATTGCTATTGCATATACCTGTACGTTTAAATTGTTTGCGATTTTTTATGGCCCAACAGTAGACACATGAACGTAGGCCAGTCAAAACAGCTGCGGGTTCGAAGAATGCACTAAAATACCGCTAACAACAAACGATTCTTAAAAACTACACACACATACACACATAATTACTTCTCGCCCAAAACAGATTTGCGCTTGAGTAATCAATATTTGTTGAGTGTAATGCATGGCAGCGGCTGCAAATAACAGATCTTTCAATTTCGTTTTCAAACACTTTCTTTGAAAATACTTGTTTTTTGGTTTTATTTCAACCTTGAAATAACTTGCATGTGAACTTTCGCTTCGTACTTAGCAGTGTCTGAATAATCGGCTGATCATTGAGCGTATCTAATTACAATCGTTTCTTCGGTGACACACACAAAAAAAGGTGAAAACGAAATGTTTATTGATTTGACTGTTTGTAAAAGTGTTTTCGATGAACTTTTCTCTACATTTATTTGGTAATTACCATTTTCGGCTGCTTTAAACGAGCCACAAAGCATAAGAGCGAATAATTGTTATGAAATTTGGCGCAGCAAAAAGTGATGATAAAGATCTTTAAAAAGTGAGGAACACCCACGAGAGATGGAGATAAATGTTTGTGCTATTATTGCCAGTTTTTTATAATTTTTTTTAATAATTCTTTTATATTTTTTATTTTTTTTGTAATTATTAATTAATTTTTATTTTTTATTTTTTAATTAATTCTTTTTTTAATTTTTAATTTAAAATTTGTTTATGTTCTTTTATATTTTTGTATATAATATATGTTAGTACTATTACTTCGAGTCTTTTTTAATTTTTTTATTAATTTTTTTTAATTCTATATTATTTTATTTCACTGTTTTAATTTTTTTTTGTTATTTTTAATTAATTTTTTTTTAATTCAATTATTAAATCTTTTAAATTTATTTTTTTTATTTTTAATTTATTTTTATTTACTTTATTTAATTTTAATTTTTTTTAATTTAAAATTTCTTTATGTTCTTTTATATTATTGCATATATAATATGTATGTTAGTACTATTACTTCAAGTATTTTTTAAATTTTTTTACAAATATTTTTTTACTTTCTTCTATTTTATTTTATTTTTTCTTTTTTGATTTTTTTTTTTTGTAACTTTCAATTACATTTTTTTAATTTAATTATTAATTTTTTTTAAATATATATATTTTTTTTAATTTTGTAATTTAAATTTATTTATGTACTTTTATATTATATTATACATATGTACATACATATATTGGTACTAATACCTCAAGTTTTTTTTTAATTTTTTATTAATTTATGTTTGTTTTTAATTTCTTCTATTTCATTTTATATCTTCTTTTTTAATATTTTTTGTAATTTTTTTTTAATTTTGTATTTAATTTATTAAGTTTTTTTGTAATTTTTAACATTTTTTTTTTGATTTTTTTATTAATTTATTAATTTGTTTCACTTTTTTCATTTAAAATTTGTTTATGATCGTATATATTATGTTATGTACGTTAGTACCATTACTTCAAGTTTTTTTAATTAATTAATTTTTAATTTTTTTATATTTTATTTTCTCAATTTTTTCATTTATTTATTTAATTTTTTTGGAATTTTTAATTATTTCTTTTTTTTTTAATTAATTTATTAATTTGTTTTAATTTTAAAATTTGTTTATGATTATATTATATAGTACCATTACTTCAAGTTTTTTTTAATTAATTAATTTTTTGATTTTTAATCCTTTATTTAATGTTTTTTTGCAATTTTTAATTTAATTTTTTTTATTAATTCATTTAATTTTTTTTTATTAATTTTTTTTACTTTTCGTTTTTTATTTACTTTTAATTATCTATTTAATTTTTTTGCATTTTTAATACATTTTAATTTTTTTAATTAATTAAATAATTATTTTTTTAATTCAAAGTTTGTTTAGGTTCTTTTATAACATTTTATATAAGTTTAATTTTTGAATTTGTGTTTTTTATTTTTAATTTTTTATATTTTATTTTATATATTATTTTTTTCAATTTTTTTTTTACTTTTTTTAATCAATTTAAGTTTTTTTATTTCTTTAACATTTTTTAATTCATTTATTTTTTTTTAATTTTTTAATTAAAATTTTTTAATTTTTTTAAATAAGTTTGTTTATTTTTTAATTTAAAATTTGTTTATGTTTTTTTATATATTTATTTTTTTTTTTAATTTTTGTCAACTCATTAATAGTCATTATTAAAAAAAACAAGCGTTTGAATTGCAGCCAATGAAAGTTTGTAGCTTGTCATACTTTGTTGATATTGCTCTTCAAATTTTGTCTGTCAATGTTCATTCAATAAGTGTCATTATCGGAAATAAAGCGTGCAATGCGAGATCACCTGACAAAATGCCGTTTGATTGCCCGGCAATAATTGAATTAATTAACTGTGATTCTTTGCACATTGACGGTTTTTAATTTGTTTATGCCGCTTACATGTTTATTTCACGAAATTTTTCATTAATTATATTAATTTTTAATTTTGTGTAATATTTTCTAATTTTCTGTTTTTCATACAATTGAAATAAAGTAAAGAAATATAAAATTAACTAAAAATTGTACAAAAAAATAGTTATGAATAAGGGCAAAAGTGCAACTACCAGCTGATCAAATTTGAACCGGACTGACAAAAACACCACCATTGCAAGTCAAATTTGACGATTACTGATATTTAACTTTAAATACTATTTATAGTGGCTCAAGAACTTTTTTCAGGCACGAGTTTATAAATACAATAAAACTTTTAAATAATCGCTTGATGTTTCTTTTTTTGCATAGCTTAGTATACTATTTTAGTACAATTTTTGGCTAGCCACGCCAATATGTGGAAAAGCTTTGAGCATAATAACTCGCTCCAATTACAAAATCAAGAAATTAATTTATGCGCAAAGAAAATGCGAAAATCTGAGAGACACGCGTATGGCGAATATTTGTGCTCGGTGTTTTCATCGTTCAAAAACATGTATGTGGGTGGGTGTAATTCTAATGTGTTGATGAAAGTTTTCGACCTAAAAATACATATCTACATATTTCGTGATACATATAGTACATATTTTGTGATGTTTTTGTGCTGAAAATCCGTAAATAAATATGCTAATACACATATTGGCATAGTTTTCAATATATATATATTTATACCCTAAATAAGGTATTTTAAGTTTGCATCGAAGTTTGTAATAATCAGAAGGAAACTATAAAATTCATATATGAACTAACAGCGTGACAAGGTGAGTCGATTTAGTTATGTGCCTTATTGTATCTGCCTCTTTGTGTATAGGTGAACTAGTCCCTCAGTTTTTGAGCTAGCGACCTGAAAATTTTCAGACGTTCTTTTCTCCCCAAAAAGCAGCTTATTTGTTGGAATCGCCGTTATCGCAACACTTTAACACTTAGCTGCCATACAAACTGACCGATAAGAGTCAAGTGCTTGTATGGAAAACTTTTTTATTTCCGAAGATATCTTCAGGAAATTTTGCATGAGTTATTGTCCAAGATAATGCTACAATCTCCGAATATTTTATTCAGATCGGACCACTATATCATATAGCTGCCATACAAACTGACCGATAAGAGTCAAGTGCTTGTATAGAAAACTTTTTTATTTCAGAAGATATATTCACGTAATTTGTCAAATATTATTCTTCAAAGTCACGTTACAATATCCAAAGAAATTGTTCAGATCGGACCACTATAGCGTATAGCTGCCATACAAATTGACTGCTGAAAATTAAGATAAATATCGTTTTATATATGTTATAATGAATTTTTGTTATAAGAAGTGCAACTGTGTAGGGTATTATTGCTTCGGTGCAGTCGAAGTTAAGTTTATTCTTGCTTTTTATTTATTTCTAGCACGTGTTGTGCGCCGTCAAAGGGTTTCTTTGTGTAAATATGTTATATGTATGTATATGTAAGTCTATAATATTTCATAACATATTAATTTAGGTTTCAAATTATTTTATATATTTTTTACTCTGTATATAAAAATATAAACAAATTGCAAAAAATTTTATATACTATACTATGTATATTATGTTTGTAAAAGTCTTTGCAGTTAACGAACCAAACAAGCTAAAAATAATTTCTGTGTACACAGTTTTTGAGATATCGCCACGCAGTGGCAGTCAATAAACCCCTGATTTTGTTTTCATAAAAATGTCAACCTAGCACACACCTATAAATTAACATACACACACACACGCACACAGAAAATGTCATATTGCCCGCTTTGTTTTTTATAATTTCGCTCTCAGTTTATGAGATACTCATGCCCACGGGCGAACAAACAAATCGAGTTATACAAAAATCGAGTTTCTTGTTGCTGTTACAATATTGTGTGTATCTATTTATAAACTGCAAATTATCGCTTTTGCAGACACTTTATTGCTTTGTTGTGTTGTTTGCCTCTATCCATTATTTCATAGTTCTCGAGATACACGCACGAATTGTGATAAGTGCGCGCTTTTGAGTGTCAGATTTTATAATGAAAATTTAGCAAATGCTCGTATATATGCATACACACACATATATACATATATGTAAGTATGTGCGTTGGCATGCGGTTTGTAGGTTTGCGGGCAAGTACGCGCACTTTTGATAAGAACTGTAGTTAGCAGCAATTAAATGAGGTGAATGTTTTATATGCACACAGGCAGACACATACTTAGAAGCACATACATATATGTATATGTACTTATAAGTCTGAGAGATTATGGCTAAGCAAATAAGAATGATTGCTGTTGAAAAGGAAAAAGTTCACTATTCAAGCGCATTTTTACTTAAATTGTAGTTGAAGTGTTTGAAGTGCACGGTATCCAAATGGTACATTTATAATTATTAATTTCGATTATATAATCCAGGCAATCAGTAGGAGTGGGTACTCGGTATTGTGCGAAAAAATTGTACATAATTTAAAAAAAAAAATAATAATTAAGTTAAAAAAATTACAAAAAAAATTAAAAAAAAAATTAAAAAAAAATTATTAAAAAAAAAAATTTTTATAAAAAATATTTTCTGCCATCTTACATAGTTTTTGTGTGAAAAAAATTCAAAAAAAAATTAAAAACAATTTAAAAAAATTAGAAAAGAGAATTAAATAAAAATATATAAAAAAAAAATTAAAAAAAATATATAAGCAATGAGATGAAAAAAAAAAATTAATTAAATTTTTAAAAACATTTTTTCAACAATTTTTATAAATCTGTAAATATTTTCTGCCTTTTTGATCTTACATAGTTTTTGTGTGAAAAAAAGCTGAACATAAATTTCAAAAAAAAATTAAGTTTGAAACAATTTAAAACATTAAAAAAAATTAGAAAAGAGAATTAAATAAAGGAATATATAATAAATAAAATTAAAAAAATATATATATCAGCAATTTTTATAAAACTGTAAATATTTTTAACTTTTTCGATCTTACATAGCTTTTGTGTGAAAAACTGAACGTAAATTTGAAAAAAAAAAAAAAATTAAATTTTAAATAAAATTTTTTAAATTTTTTAACTGTAAATATTTTTTTTTCCATGTTAATAGCTTTTGTGTGAAAAACTGAACGTAAATTTGAAAAAAAAAAAATTAATTAATTAAATTTTTAATAAACATTTTTTCCATGTTCAATGAAAATTCAAATATTTATTTGCAGTTTTAGATTTAAAACAATTTTTTTATAATAGTTAACAAATTTGGTCTTTTCTTACAACAGTTTTTTAAAGGCAATTTTTTTAATTTTTAATATATATGTACATTTTCTAATTTGACATATTGTTCTTTTTAATTTTTTTTTAATTTCAATTAAATTTTTTTCTGTATGTACTGATACTGTTAAAAACAATTTTTTTCCATAAAAACTATTAAACTAATTCACTTAATTTTAGATTTAAAATTCGTTTATTTTTTAGATTTGAAATTCGACTAACTATAGATTTTAAAATAAGTTTTTTTAGTATTTAAATTTGGTTATTTCTTGCAATAGTTTTTAAAGAAAAATTTATAGAAAATTTTTTATATTAATTTTTGAAGTTTAATAGCTTTTTTTTAATTTCAAATACATTTTTGTTCTGATATAAAACTGATAAAAACATTTTTGCTTTGAATAAAAATTATAGAATAAAATTAAAATCTGAGGATTTGATTTTAGATTTAAAAGTAAATTTTTTAGTATTCAAATTTCTTGCAATAGCTTTTAATTTCCATTTGTTTTTAATTATTTTTCTTAATTTTTTTAATTTTTCTTTTTAATTTTTTATATTTTTTTAATTTAACAATTTTTTAATGAAATTTTTATCGAATTAAATTTAAAATAAATTTTTTATTTGTTAAAAATTATTGTGGTTGTTAAAATTATTAAATAAATTTGATCATCTTGTAAATTTGAGGATCGATTTATATATGTAGATCTAAAATTAAATTTTTTTAGCACTCAAATTTGGTTTTCTGTGTAATAGGTTTTTGTTTTCAAGTTTTTTACTTTTTGTTTTCAAATTAAAAATTTCACTTCACAAAACTTTTGATTTGCTTTGGAAAGTACGTACATAATACTGGGAAAGAATTTTAAATTTTAAGTAAATTTACATTTTTCATTAAAAGTGTTACAAGAGAAAATTAGATGTACTAAATAAATTCTAAATATTCAATAAAAAAAATTATAAATTTAACAAATTAAAAAAAAAATAAAATAATTAAAAAGTAAATATAAAGAAAATTAAAATACAATTAAAAAAAAAAATATTAAAAAAAAATGAAAAAATTAAAAAAAAAATTATATACAAAATATTAAAAAAAAAATTAGATTTGGCATTTAAAATTAGAACATCATTTCAGTGATTTTCATTTTTATAATTATTTTCAGCCAACATTTTATATCATCATTTAAAAAAAGTATTTTCACAACTTTTGAGTTTATAGTCACTTTTATCAATATAGTTACATTAAAAAAATATGTTTTTTATTTAATACCTTATATAAATTTATATTTTATATTTATTTTAAAACACTTTATATTTTCACCAAAAAAATTCACAACTTTTGACACACTTTTTTATATAAAATACATACATACGTTAAAGCCAATGAAGCTTATTTAAATTTTTAAATATTTGTATATATTTTTTTTAAAGAAAATATTATTTACATTTTGAAAATATTTTTAAAAAATTTTAATTAAAATAATTTTTTTTTTTTTTAATTTTGAAAATATTTCTGTTTTCATTAAAAAAAAAATTTCTACAAGTTTATAGTCGATTGTATCGATATAAAATACATTTAAACCAATGATGCTTATTTAAATTTTTAAATAATTTTATATTTTTTTAAAAGAAAATATTATTTTTATTTTGAAAATATTTTTAAAAAATTTTAATTAATATAAATTTAGTTTTTTAGTTTTAAAAATATTTCTGTTTTCACTAAAAAAAAACTATTTTCTACAAGTTTATAATCGATTGTATCGATATAAAATACATTTAAGTCAATGATGCTTATTTTAATTTTTAAGAAATTTAATATTTATTTTGAAAACAAAATATTATTTTTATTTTGAAAATATTAAAAAAAAATTTAATTAACAAAAAAAAATATTTTCTACAAGTTTATAGTCGCTTGTATCGATATAAAATACATTTAAACCAATGAAAATTATTTAAATTTTTAAGCAATTTTATATACTTAGTACATATTATAAAACAAAGTATTATTTTTATTTTTAATTTTTATATTTTCACAAAAATTATTCGCTTACATACAAAACATACAAAAAAAGATGTATGTACATATACATGTGTGTATGTATTAATATTTATATTATATATTTCGCTCGAATAAATTCTAAATAATTACCTAATAAATTACAAAGGATTTGCACACATGCATACTTCGTTTATTATTTGTGAATTTTTTCGATTTTTTCTCACGCTCAAAAACTGCTGAAACTCATTCTTTTTTTTAATTTTTTTACACTTTAATTTTTTTTAAACGCTGAAACTCACCTTTCTGGAAAATATTTCGCTAAAATTTGAACTCCGTTGATTTCATAAAATGTCTGCAATCTATTATATACATTTATGTGTATATAAATATGCAAAAATTACGAATTATATATATTTTTGTTGTATATTCATAAATATCGCACAATTAATTATGCCACAAAGCCACCAAACACGATGAAATGCAAATAAAACCGCAAATGATACTTTTTGAGTGTTTATAAACAATTAAACCGTACGCATGGCGCAGAACAACGATTTTCGATTTGTTTATTTATTTTTTTCTATTTTGCACACTTTTCTCAATTTTTGTGCAGACTTTCTAAGCGCTTTGTTAATTTTTTTGTTTTTGTTTTTATAATTATTTATTTTCTTTTTATTTATTCAATTGTACAAATACGCTTTTCTAGTATTGTTATCAATTACCACATTGTTTGGTCGCGTTTCATTTAAAAAACAATTGTTTGTGCGAGAATTACTTTCGAACATTTCCTGTCAGCGCTTTGCAGCATTTCGTCAATTTCACACACACACCGAAAACGAAATTATAATAAAAGCCACTTCTATTTTAATTGTTGATTTCCCGCTTTTCTGCACGGTCAAGCGTATACGAGCTCGTCTACACACAAATGAACTGTTATTTTGTGAATTTTTCAACACAAATTTCTGCTTTGCAATATTTTTTCAACGGCGAAAACTGCCGAACCACCTGTACGCTGTGGCCGCGCGCTCAAACACAACTGTCAACGAGCCATTGCGTTCAACAGCTCGAAAACTAAACAAATATACATACATATGTATGTATGTATATATCACGCGCACACACACACACGCATACACTCACCCACGTGCGGCTGGAGACCCGGCAGACGAGTGATCGTACAGATGAGCCATTTTTTCCGCACCGAAGCGGCATTTTAATCTCGCGAATATTGCTGCCTGCGGCGACCAGCGATAAAATGGAAAGTGTAAACGTGTATATGTGTTTGTGTGAGAGAGAGCGAGCGCGAGTCAGCAAGAGACAGTTAATGTAACAGTAAATTAATAAAATGCCGAATGGCTGCGATACCGACAGGTACCGCCGAGCAAAACTAAAAACTGCCAAAAGCGCCGCACGCATGCACTGCTCGACTAAAAAATAAATATATACACATGTATGTGTATATATACATATATATACAGGTATGTGTATGTGTAAGTAAACATTTCGACACTCTTGCTCTCAAACGTCCGTCAGCCTGTTTAGTTAGCGCATAGTCTAGTCTTATCAAACGCGGCAACTTTTTGACTATTTAGTGACTACTGATAAAGCGCTAGAGCTACACACACACACACACTTGACATAAATACATGCATAGAAACAACAACAACAACTCGCTTTTATAAAAGTAAATATATATATTATGCACGATACCATGGGCAATAGCTTGTAAACAATAGAGCGTCGAAGCAGCATGCAACAACAACAACATATGGTCGACAAAAGAAAAAATATTTGTATCTTAGAGATAAAGTGTGATTGGTGGGCGCTCTGAAAAAAGTAGCAGCCAGCAACGGCGCCACGAGTGCAAAAATTTTGCACACGAACATACAAACATACTATACACACATACATACAAAAGTGCGTAAGCGCTTACTAGACGCGTTTTTGCTGAGGCGCATGTATGAAGGGTGAACTATGACGGGTCTAACGCACCTCGCATTATGTGGGGAAAGAAAGGTGTGTACATCGTGACAAAAAGGTACCTGGAAATTGCAATTAAATTAAATATTTATTTTGTCGCCCTCAGAGTAGACCCCACCAGTTGTAATACACTTATGCCAACGATTTTTCCAGTCCTCCAAACACTTTTCATAAG
The DNA here is from genome assembly GCF_024586455.1 of Bactrocera neohumeralis. Lineage (NCBI taxonomy): Eukaryota > Metazoa > Arthropoda > Insecta > Diptera > Tephritidae > Bactrocera > Bactrocera neohumeralis. The sequence goes on along the minus strand of NC_065921.1, from coordinate 81,487,257 downwards.
CCCTTTTTGGGATGGCCTCCAGTTCCTTCAGACAATTTTGTCTTATCTCTTCGATCAAAATGAAAACGGGTTCCATTCCGATCATTGTTGACTTGTTTGCATGTCAAACTGATAAACCCATGTCTCATCGGCAGTTATAATGCTCTCCATAAATGAGGGATTGGAATTCGCACGATCAAGCTTGTCCAAAGAGACCTGTTTACGGCACTTTTTTGAAAAAAATTTTGCTTTATCGGTACGAGTCGCGCAAGAACGCGTTTCATACCCAAAATATCCATCAAAATCATTCGAAAGGACTCGCGAGAGAGGTCGAGCTCTCTTGCCATCTCTCTCACACTTGCCTGACGATTTTCAAGCACCATTTCATTCACATTTTTAATATTTTCATTAGTTGAAGAGTCGAAGGTCGACCGAGGCATGTCTTTAACGATCTCTCGACCGTCTTTGAAAGCTTTGAACTTGTTTTACACTCGTAGGCTTGGGTTTTTGATAAAACTGAATCATCGTAAGCCTTTTCCAACATTGTCAACGTTTCCGCACACGAAATTTGGTTAGAAATACAAAATTTGAGACAAGCTCTTTGTTCGATATTTTCATCCAGTATAAAAATCGCAACGCACTACTGACGTGTACCGTTTAATATTTATTTTCTAAATGGATTTCAAGTTTAATAAGTTTTTAACCCAAAAAATAACGAGCCTAGAACTTTTCTTTTCGCTTAGTTCTCATTTTCTGTATGGATTCCATGTCAAAAAATTGCTAAAAGCTGTGAATCGCTTGAGATAATACACTAATTTCACTAACAGCCTTTATTAAGATCTGTTCCAAAGCGATCGGTATGGCTTCCGAATAATTTATGTCACCACTCCGTGTCTCACTAAGGATCTCCTCCCTTCTACAGAGTACGAGTATATAGATAATCTTTTGGAATAGAGCTGTATACCAAAAATCGTTCTTGACAAACTTATCGTCTGTTATAAGTAATGTAATTATTTCTGCGAACTTTTTAGGTATTACTTCGTGAGAGACATTTTAAGTGCTCTCTATGGTATGGGCTGACGGACGCCGAGGCTGTGACCTCTCGGTTTTGTCAAGACTAAGGCCGACGTTGACAGTTTTCCATTTATCAGAGTGCTGTTAAATATTCCACACTTAAACTACCGCCAAATGTAATTTTGGTTTTCCGAGGGCAATACAAGTTACGTTAGAGTGTTTAATGCACTCTGAACACGGCGAACAGTACGCACCAAAGTCATAACTAAGTCTGTAAAGGTAACATCAAAAGTCAGGTGGAAATTCTGGCTCCCATGTTGTCTGTCTCCTCCAAATGGATGTCCGGTATCGGTCTATGGGTCCACTATCCTTTAAGTGAGGCTTGCCAACATTGATATCACATTGTGACACGCTTGATTCTCACTTCCCTCTTGGTCCTATAGACTGCTCTTATAACTGTTAGAATCGCAAACGAATTCTTCTTACTGGCTTTCAATGGGCAGCATACTGGCTATTTTTTCAGCAGCATCGCTGGATATTGTTCGAACAGTACTGATTAAGCGGCACCACGTGAATTATGATTTAATGTCTAACACCTGAAGCCAAATCAGGGTCGCATACAATATAACTGGTCTCAATACCTTTGCGACCAAAAATCGGCAGCTGGAAGGCACGCAAACTTCATTTACCTAGTACATTCTCGATAATGTCTTTAGAATTTCATTATTTTTAATTGTCTGGGGTATCTGTCACCCTAATAAAGGAGATACATTTTGCGATAGTAGCAATATTGCTAAATTTGGAAGCTATTTTCTATATAAATTACACTTTACTAAAAAGATTTTGTAATGCCATTTACCAACACTGTCTACTTATCGAAGCATTTTGAAGTCTGTAGTCTCGGTAATTTCTTGTGAGCTCCAGAGACAGTAGTTAAGGTTCAATTATATGATTTTTAAAACAGCATCTCTTCACTTGTTTTGTATTGTAGCGCCCCTTTCGAAGCTCTGGTTTCGTTGTAGTCTCGGAAGTTTTTTTTTATGTTGAATAATAATGGCTCCCCAATGTTTTTTTTGGAAAACTCTTTTCTGAATAACACGAAATTTTATGTCGTTTTAATCATTGGGTGTGTAACACAGCTAATTGTTAGCCTAGACTCAAACCACTTTGAACTTTTTAAGAACTAGGGAGTTTTTCTTTTCGTAATTTTCAAAAGAAAACTTAATATTTATTCATTTTCTCATCAAAGAAATGTACAGAAGCAGTTTTTTGATATGTTGTCTATTTTTTTGGTTATCTCGATGGATTTTCTTTACGTATTGTATCGAAATCTCCAAACTTTCAGCAGTTTTTTCTTAATTTTTTTATAGTTTCCTTTACATTTTTGGTATTCTGAGCTTAAAAGTCTAAAAATCAACATAGAACCAAATCACTTATTTAAATGTGAGGTTAAAGACGAAATTTTTGTTTGACTTTGTTAAAAATTATGGAAAAAATAAGCAAAATCGTTAACTTCGGCTCCACCGAAGCTATAATACCCTTCACAGGTGAACTTCTTATAGCCGAAAAGGATCTAAACACATTTTAATCGGTAAGCTATATATTATAGCGGTTCGATCTGAACAATTTGTTGTTGATGACTTGATTTCGATCGCTCAATTTGTATATGGTGATTTGATATCTTAAAGTGGTCTGATATTCTATAGTGGTCCGACAATTGAGCAGCTTCTTGAGCAGAAAAGGACTGTGCCGAACTTCAGTTCGATACCTCCATAAACCGATGGACTAATTTGCGTATATGAAAATCGAAAAACGGATAGATGAACAGACGAACAAAGCAAAATCAACTCAAATCGTCACACTGATCATTCAAATATGTATGTACATATATACTTTATGGGGTCTGCAACGTTGACTTCCTGGCTGTTAAAAATCTCGTGGCAAACTTAACATAACCTATTCAGGGTATAAATAGACTTATGTATGTATGTATATCTAGGCATTTGTTATTTAGTTACTAAGGCAACCCTATCTAACAACTTTTTGCCACAGACATTGGCAGACAAAATAGTCGATAAGCGTCATTATCGTCATTATACATATGTTTTTCTATAAGTGCATTAACACTTATTGTCTATCAGCTAATCGATTAGCGTGTAGTATGTACATATCTGTCGCTTTGTTTTGCCCAATTTCACAAAGTATGACAAAAGTCGGCGGCTAAAATTAGGGAGTCATGAATAATTAGTTGAAACATACAGTTGTGCACAAAATAATAGGAGTATCAATATGAAAAATATATTTGGCTGTATGTGGTAGCTTTTCTGGTTCATATGCAAATGAACGAGCTGCAATAGAGGTACACATAACGGGATACTCACGATAAAAAACGAAAATGATGAATGAAACAGATTATGAAATCAGTAAAAACGCACATAAAAGGAGTCGGAAGAGCGACGAGGTTAAGACCTATACGAATAGACTTGAAACCCATGGGCGAAAGCGAAAGACATCCATTGCAGATGATCCCAGTATTACTATTCTGTTATACTATGTACTGAAATATGAAAATTTTGTTATTCTGTAAAACATTTTTATTGAAAATATAAAAACGATCTCGTACCACATAGAACACTGCTATTTTTTTGTGGACAACTGTATGAATATATGTATATACATAAGTATATATATAAATCAACGCACATATTTGTATGACACTGTTTGAGGTCAAAGTGCGTTCAATGTTATCTGAAAATTTGTAAATATTTATTTTGTGGATAACTTATCACCAGCCGAGTTTCATTCCTTATTCTCTGGCATAACAAAGAATCTTATTTTTATAATGAGCCCGAGCATATTATTATGCGTTTTCAATGAATGTAGATGTACAAAAATATGTAAATATATACTAAAATAAGTAAGGGAGAGCTGTAACCGAACATTTTATACCATTGCAATTTGAAATAATGAAAACAGCGGATAAACCTTCGGGTGTACCAAAACTTTACATTAAGCTAGAGAAAACGTTAACTTCAGCGGCACCAAAGCCAAATATACATATACTGATCCGATCTGAACAATATATTCGTCGATTTTAGTGTTGCCTTGGACAATAATCCATGCCGAACTTCTTAAAGATATCTTGTACATACAAAGGCTTGCTTTTGACCGATCACTTTGTATGGCAGCTATATCTTATCGTGGCCCGATATCGGCGATTTCGTGTAAAGAACAGTTTCTTGGAAACAAAGTACTTTACTTTTTTACATTATCAGCTCAATGACGTTTTTGTTTACATTTAGCCAAGTCCACAACCTTTGTTTATATTTTGAGGTCAGTAACCCTTTTGTTTATGGGGTGAATAACCGCTTTGTTTACATTTGAGGTCAGTGAACATTTTGTTTACATTTAGCCAAACTCACAACCTTTGTTTACCTTTTATAGGATTAATGACCCCTTTGTTTATATTTTGTAAGACCAATGACCCTTTTGTTTACATTTGTGGTCAGTGAACTTTTTGTTTACATTTGAGGTCAATGAACTTTTTGTTTACATTTAGTCACGTCCACAACCTTTGTTTACATTTAGCCACGACAAAAACCTTTGTTTGCATTTTGGGTCACTTACGCATTTGTTTATGGGGCTAATGAAACCTTTGTTTACATTTTGTGAGGTCAATGACCCTTTGGTTTACATTTGAGGTCAATGAACTTTTTATTTACATTTAGCCAAGTTCACAAGCTTTGTTTACATTTAGCCAAGACAAAAACCTTCGTTTACATTTTGGATCACTAACCCATCAGTTTACATTTTATGGGTTCAATGACGGCTTTTACATTTTATGAGATCAATGACCCTCTTTTTTACATTTGGCCGAGGTTTGATTTTGAAATTCAATTCGTCTCATCATACTGATCATTTATACAAAAGTCCATATCTACCTCGATTAGTCTTAGGCGATACACACAACCGTTAGGTGAACAAAACTAGTATACTCTGGCGCGAGATGTTGCGGGAGTATACAAAAATTAACACTAATAAGTGCGAAATCTTTTTTACTTTAATGAAAAAGATTTTTTGCTGCCTAATTTTTCTCTCTGCAAGCATGTCATTATGTTCGTCAGCAAAAATCTTTTCTTCGATAAAAATGAAGCTGCTTTGCAAGTCATAAATTTTACACTGATTAGCTGGGATTTTCTAGAAATTTACTACTTTTACTTGAGGATCTCCCGTTTCTAGCAAAGTACTCTTCACTAGTGTGCCTTTAGCACCTGACAACTTGTTATCAACTCTTTTGTTATCTTATTTTCCGCTAAATCTATTTTCAGCTCAAAGTTATTTCGAAATCTATAAATTTAAATTGCTGTTTGCATAGTTGCAACGATGAGGCATTTTTTCTAAAATTAAAGCTTTCATAGTGTATATATATTTGTAATACTAATTGCGGTATTTAATGCCGATTGATGTGCTTCCTGTCATTAATATGCGAAGTGTTAATTCACAGGTGTGAAAATATGGCGTTTTTTTTCAAAATAATAAAAAAATCAATACATAAAATTCTAAGATTTTGTAATATTCTCACAAGTAGCGAAGCGTGGCCGAAAGCCTGTCGGCAAAATCTCGTCCGGTTGGTTGGCATATGCAAGCCACTAATCGTTTGACGTTTGATATTGGAGGCTGCTGACATAATATTAAAGCAGCTCTGGGCGATATCAAAAGTCTAAAGGCAGAAGTATCAGAATTTTGAACTAAATAATATACATACATATGTAGATCTAAAATCTGCTTTATTGCCAATTCCAGTGCAACTAGCTTCTGTACTCTTCACTGGAATCAGAAAGAAAATTTGTAATCAGAAGATTCCTCGGAGCATTAAAAATATAATAATTTTAAATATAAAAAATATATGTACGTTTGACATATGAAATCAGTCTGCCATTTCTAAATCAAATACGATAACAAAAAATATATACATACATATATACATAGATTTATGAAGATATGATTACTTACGTGTCTTAATAATTTGTTTAATGAGAGATTCCATTATTTACATTTATCTAAGATAAAGTCATCCAGTTCATGTTGCCAGTAAGAAAACATTATAAAATGTGTGTGTTTTGCACTAAGCACGCAAGTTAGTAACATATCCAGCACTAATCTGATTTTCTCATGGGCATTTGCTTCTACGTATACTTGTATTAAAATTAAAGAAAATATATTTAGGGTGTGAAATCAAAAACATACATATGTATGTATATCGTTGATAACCCAGTTTTGTTGTTATGATTTAACAAAAAAAATGCAAAAGAAGGTTTTTTTAACTTTAACAATTAATAAATTAGTTCAAAACTTTTTTTTAAACATTTAATAAATCTATTTTTTAATTTCATTTAAATTTTTTTTTTTTGTTTCTTATTTTCTTATACTTTTTTTATTTTTTATTAAAGTTTTTTTTTTACTTTTTAATTTTTGAAAAATAATTAATTAATGAATTTATTTATCTACAAATTAGTTTTTATATTATAATTTTTATTATACCCATTTTTTATATATTAAAATTTTTTTACTTAGCTATAAAACCGCTCCTTTTTTATTTATTTATTATTTTTTCATTTATTTTTTTTTAATCAATGAAAAATCTTTTTTAATAGTTTTTCATTTCACAATTGTTTTTAGTTTAACAATTTTCCGTTACATTTAAAATATAAAATATAAAATGTCAAGCAATTTATAATAACGCAAGCTTGGCAACACATTCCATAATTTTTATAGAGTGGCAACGCGCGATCAGCTGTGTTTTTGTTTATGTCGGCAAAACGCGAAAATACAAAATTTATACATATATTACAAAGTGAAGCAATTTACATTTATCTGTAAAAGTATTTAAATAAAAAACTCAAAATTAGCGAGGCAAAGGATAAAACCGCAAAGAATGAGGAGAAAACGCCTGAAGAAGCACCAACTGACGCTAAACCAGCAGAAGATATTTCTGCAAGCTCTGCGGACAGCGCACTGGATATAACCAGCGAAAGATTTGATCCATTACGCGCACTCTATGCGCCTGAGTACCGCATCAGTGAGAAACAGCCTAAAGTGTTATACCAAAATCTTGCAGCTTTTGAAAGTGCATTTAAACGTTTCGGCATTATGAATCTGAACAAACGTAATAACACAGTCGTGAATAAAAATCCACAAAAAAAGGAAGATGCGATGAGTGCTAAACCTGGCAGCTCAAAGGAACGCCAGGTCATAGCTGAGGAGGCACAGCAACGCCGTTTCCAGGCACATCAAATGCCTGTAAAAGGTAGAGCACGCAAGCAGAAGGATACACACAATATTTTATCATATATTGATGGCGTTACTGGTCCAATGTTAGCATTAAGACAGTCCATGAAAGAACAGCGACGTGTACGCGTTATGGTGCGACGTGAGCATGGTATTCGTGGTAGTTTAGAGGGTGTGCTAGTATGGTTTGATAAATTCTGGAATTTGTGGTTACGCGATGTGCATGAAGTTTGTCAGCGTCGTAAATATGGATATAGTGAAAATAAAATGTGTGGCGTGCCGCAGGATTGCACATGGAGATTACAGGAGCTTGGCATTGAATTGCCAAAGCAAGAAGTGAAGAGTATTAATAGAAAAAATGTGGAAATCCGTAGGCACCTACAACAGCTATTTGTGCGTGGCGAACAAGTCGCACTTGTAATATTACTGCCAACCAACAAAAACACTACGTCATTGCAAATGGAAACATGAAAGTTATTAATTTTACAAAAAAAATAATTAAGAAAAAAATAACTAAGTTATACTGTTCTATAAACTTTATTTTGATACAAGTGAATATAATATTAATTAATAAAAATTGTTTTCTTTTTTTATCGTCTCATAAATATTTATTTATGACTTTCTATAACTAAATTATATGTCAAACGCGTTGTTTATTGCAGTACTTCAGCAATCTTAAAAACTTTTCTCACAACTTCGAAATTCTTTATATTATAAATGCGACAGCGCGGCGGTTTTTCACCGCCAAGCGCCAGAGTAAATGGATCTTCGGGACTTTGCTTCATACATTGTAAGCGACCCATTTGGAAATCATGAGAATACACTTCTTTGATAGCGCTGGCATTGAAATCCCACACTTTCAGCATACCATCCGTGGATGTCGATGTCAACAAATTCGCCACATCCTTATTGAAGCACACACCGGAAATTTCTTCTTCATGTCCTTTAATTGACCACAGCAGTTGATTAGGTTGTCTCCTGTCAGCGTAATGTAGACTGCCGTCATTGGTACCAACAACAAAATGATTGGTATCAGTTGGGTTCCACAACACTTTTTCCACCTCACCGGGTATTTTCCATTTCACATAGTCACTATCTACCGTATCAGCATTGCGGCAATCGAATAAACGCACAATACCATCTGCACTACCGGCTAGAATACTTTGCGCTTCATCTGGATGAAACTCCAACGATTGAACTTTTTCTTCAAACGCCGTTATAGTAGTGTGCGGTTGGCCTTCATCTAAATCCCATAATATAAGTGTCTGATCTACAGAACCACTGGCGAGTATATGCTCAAAATGACGATTCCATGAAAGATCCAAAACTGCGTCGGTGTGTCCATAGGGTTCTTTGTGCTTCTTACGACTACCCTTTGAACCCAATTTAAATGTAGGTTCCATTGAATCCTGTATATCTAAATCCCAAATGGTGATTACTGGATCCATACAACCAATAGCGCACATGTTTCCTGGTTTATCACTACCAGGATCATGATTCAACCACTCTATGCATAGTGGAAAGCTAGGAAGTATAAAATCGTGATGTGTATATAAAGACTCCTCCTCTTCATTAAACACCCACACCTCCATGGAAGCAGCATCGTCCTGCACGTGTCCGACCAATATTAAATTGTCAGTGGGTTTTATGATTTCATCTTCTGCTTCGGAATCATTATCTTCATCTGGCAGCTGCTCGTTGGCATCAACTACAGAAGCAATATCAGCTGTTTTTGAAGTGCCTTCCGCGTCATAGTTATCGAAACCAAATTCATCGTCCGGATTACGATTGCCAGCGCTAGCTGCTGCTTCATCATCTATCTCCATATCGTCCTCGTGATCAATATCTTCATCATCATCGTCATCATCCTCACCATCTTCTGCGAGCGTACTCTTTGTGTCTTCAATGATACGCGCCAGCTCCGACTGTGTTAGCACAATTTTTTCTGGCCGTTCCTTAGCGACGCCGCGTGGCACAAAGCAAAGTGCGGGCACAAAATCAATGCTGGCCTCTTGAGGTCCGTCCGTCTCCTCCATTTTTAGCGAATATTTAGTTGCTTCGGCGTAAAAATTAAAACAAATCAAAAATGTACGCAGAAAATACCAATTGGTTGGAAACGTAAACACGTGCTTGTCAAATTTGTAAATGACATTTGTTATGAGGGTTTGTGTCTATGCTTTGAGTTAGTTTCGGAGTAACTAGAGGTATTCACTATTTAATGCGTATAGGTGGACGTTGTATATCTACATAAAATGTATCTAAGAAAATTAATAACAAAATATCTACATTTTGTATATTGATTATTAATTATAAAATAGTTTTTAGTGTTTATTATTTATTAGTAACTCTATAAGCTCTTTTATTTTGAATTTAAAGAGAATTTCGTCTTACTGTTCCAAAAAAGACTTTCGGTTTTGGTTAATTTGTGGTTTTGCTTTTTTATGCCTTCTATGAGTATAATAGTTGTTGTTGTTTTTGTAGCGTTAGAAAATATTACCCGAATTCTCGTTTCCATGACAGTCGGGTCTACTTAACCGAAACGGACCACGATTTTTAACCTGTCAATTAGGCAGATTTCTTCAGCTATAACAAGAAAATGTCCGCCTTCAGTTTTTTTACTTCAACTCGGACGGAAACATACCATATGATACGCATATAATTAGAAATGTCAAAAATCATGGTTGAATAACTACGTTATTCACCATTCTACCATATTCATCATATTATATTTTATTATCAAAATTTCTTTTTCCATATTTTTCGTATTTTCCAAAAAAAATTAATTAATATGTTATAATACATGAAAACAGCGCGTCTACAATCAACGCGTATGGCAACACGGCCCTTTTATTCACTTCTCTACTTCGGTTCTCACTCAATGCTCTTACACTCAATTTTGATTTTATTTCTTCTCTTTCACATACAAATAACTAAAGGGAGCGGCGTTTTTAAATTGCATTGTTGTTGGTAAACACTTTTATTGTAACAGCCCCAAGCATCATCCGCATGTTGTTGTTCTTACTACTTGTAAACACATGGCTGTCGGTTTACACTTCTTTGCATTTTTGTTATTGTATTTACTACTGCTTTGTTTTTACTTTGCATTTGCTCATTTGTGTTTGTTATTGTTGGGGCAGCAGCTGCTTTGCTAGCACCAGCAACGACGAGTAGTCGAGTTGGATTTGTGAAAAATCGAGTTAAGTTCGAATGATGCGAGTGATCGGAACGGTTGTCTTGTTGGTTTAGCACGGATTCTCGTCGTCTTATTGCGTCCAGTGAATAGCGTGCTAGAGAAGCGTGTCGTGTTGGAGGCTAATTGGGAACGTACAAAAAAAAAGTGCCGCAATTTGTGTGTTAATAATATATGAAATTATTTAAATACGGGTAGAATAATTGCGAAACGGTAGTAGTGCCGAAGGGAGGCTGTGTCGCGTATAACATAATTTAGGGCGGCCAAAAGAAGAAAACAGAACAACAGTGCTTGCCAGGAAGCAAACGTGTTTGTTGTGTTTTCGGTGTATATAATTATAATTCTTTTGGAATTGCCACTTGTGTAGTGTGTTGCATTCATGTTTGTTTGCGTTTCTTGTGTGCGAATTGTTTTTGTGTCGTCGCCGTGTTTGCTGACATTCGCTTAGCACTCAACAATTCACAGCTGTTTTGCATTTAATAATAATTACAATGTGGTATGCATTTGAATTGTGCAAGTGAAGTGTCTATAAAGTTATGAAAAGAATTTGAAAGTGTTGCAAAAAAAAGCAAATGTATGTAGTGGCAAATAAACAACAACATCAACAACAATTATAAACTAATCACGCCAAGCGTTCCAGCATCAAATCAATTGCTGATGAATAAGCACAAAGCCAAATAAGTTAATAAGAAAAAAATCATACGAAGCGTATACGAATGCGCACGAGGAACGTAATAGGAAACCGGTTTACTAACAACAATAGTACTTACCATTAGCATCAGCAAAGAAAATAATAAATTGTAAATAAATAAGATAAAAGAAGATACTTTAAGGCGAACGAAGCCACCGAAACAGTGACCAATGCGCGTTTGAGGAAGTGTAAAGGCAAAAGGCAAACGACAAAAGCCAAAAGGGTAACCAAAACGTCTGCGCTTCAAACTAGTAAAATTTAAAGTACCTACTCACATACATACACACGTGTATACATGTGTATGTACATAAAAAGCAAGCTTAAAGCAAAAAGTGCGCATCCGTTGCACTCCATCCTCGCGACTCAAACCAATACTCGATAATTCCGACGCGGCTTACAATAGGTGCTCTTGTTTTATTGGCGTCTTGTGGTGATTATCCCGCTGTCCGCGCTTTGGTTACACATTCGACGCAGTCTCAAGATTTCCGGGTCGTCACTGCGTGCGCCGCTTGCAACTGCACTGTTATGCCGTGCTGTTCACCAATATATTCCAGTGCGCATTTTGTTAAGATTATTTAGCTGTAGTGTCTACGTCCACTATTCATAAACGTTCTCCCGCTGCTGCAACGTATTTTCCTCCACTTAATTACGTTTAGCGTTTATACTGTGCGAGCGTGTTTCGCGTGTGTGTAGTAACCGGTCAGTTGGAGCCGCAGGGCTAGTGGTTATAGAGCTAAAACAACAAGAAAATTAAGCAGTATAACAACAACAAATGCTGTAGTTAGCGTTCAGCGAATATAGAATGGCAAGATTTTTGTGTAAGAAGGCAGTGAACTCTCTCAAGTGAAAGAGATAAGCGCTATTGGAAACATACCCACACATACAAATACATATCTAATATAATAATATAGTCAAAATTTTGGCTAGTTTCGTGCAAGACAACTGTGTAATCGGTAAGTTATGCATTCATTTTCATTAATCTCCCAACAATGTTCCACTGATCTCAATCGCTAATGACTACATACATACATATGAATGTATGTATGTACTCGTACAGCTAAATTAATGGCAACGTGTTGTTAAAATATTGATGAGTTTTGTTTGGGAAGTGCTGGTTGGCTTCTTCGATCTTTTCAGCTTCTTTTCTAATGGGTTTTGTGCTCTATTTACCAAATAGAAATGTGTTGCCAGCACGCAAACTTGAGCGGCTCAAAACAATAACGAGGAGACCCTTAATAGCTCAGTGCGTATCGAGAACCGCCTGAGTAAAATTTGATTTAGAAGTTTTAAATTTTGAAGCGTCTCATGCCGGATTTCAATAAAACAACCAAAACACCGTATTATGTATTTAAATGAGAGCAACAGACGTAAGGGACGCCGAAAAGAAATTATATCTATCCAAAATGAAACAGAGTGAGGGCTCATTTAGGGTTTAGGAGCTGCTGATTAGAGATGAAAAAAAGGTTCAAAATCGAATCAAAAATTTGAGGAATGGATTCTTGCGGGTTAAATAGGCACCATTAAAAGTGCTACCGACAGAAAGCGCTGCCGAAACTGTTTCTACGCCTAACTTCAAGACCACATACTTGTAGAGCCGTAAAATATCTAATTCCAGTACAATACTTTACCTAACCTAAAAAATCTACGCTAACTTCGAACTTGACACGAGAAAATAATTAAAAGTATTTGGAAAAAGAAATGTTTTGTCTTCAAATCACTTAAAAATCGCATTTGCCATTTCATCCCTCTCTGCTGGTGTCTCAAATGAAAATACAAGAATTCCTCTACAAACCATAACTGCAATGAATATTGTACAAGTAGTTTGTAATATCCGGAGACGACAAGAAAATGCATTTATGCACTTTTTTTTACTTTAATTTGTATGTTTGTAAATATGTTTGCTTATATGTGTTGTCTGCGGTTGCGTTGCGCGTAGTAAGAAGTGCGGGACATACGACTCATTCTGTGTACAGGCAGCTGGAGGTCAATACTTTCGATACATTTCAAGCAGACATGTGAGCCTAGTACTCTTAGCACAACTGTGCAAACATACATATTTACGAATACACATAGGAAATGTTTGTGCGGCAAGTGCTTTGGCTCGTAGTGAAGTGGTTCTTCTCATAGCCACAATCGCAGGCGTATGCAAAATGTACTTAAAAGTGCACACAGGTTCATTTCCTGCTCTGCACTGACTTGTATTTAAGAATGCAATGTTTTTATACCCTGTACGGGGTATATTGAGTTTAGCACGATGTTTAAAAGGCACAGAAGAAAGCGGCGGAGCACCCATAAAGAATATATTTATGTACATACATATGTATATAAATGTTCAGTTTTTGTTTTCTCTCCAAGAAGCTGTTCATTTGTCGAGACAGCTGATATCGGACCACTATAACATGTAGCTGTAATACAAATTGACCGATGAAAATCAAGTTCTTCTATGGAGGATCTTCTTATTTCTCAAGATATATTCACGAAATTCGGCATATATTATTGTTCAAGTCAACGTTGCAATCTCCGAATGTAATGTTCGAATCGGACCACTATAGCATATAGCTGCCATACAAACTGGCTGATAAAAATTAAGTCCTTGTATGAAAAACTTTTTTATTTGGAAATATATCTTCACGAAATTTCTTACAGATTATAATCCCAGTCAGCACTGCAATCTTTGAACGATTCGTTCAGATTGGAGCACTACAGGGTAGAGCTGTCATACAAATTGACCGTTCAAAGTAAGGTTCTTGTATGGAAAACCTTCTTATTACTCGAGATATCTTCACGAAATTTCTTACAGATTATAATTCCAGGCAGCACTACAATCCCCGAACGATTTGTTCAGATCGGAGCACTACAGGGTAAAGCTGTCATACAAAATGACTGATAAAAGTCAAGTCCTTCTATGGAAAACCTTCTTATTTCTCAAGATATCTTCACGAAATTCGGCATAGCTTATTGTCCAAGGCAACACTACAAGATCCCAATATATTGTTCGAATCGGAGCACTATAGCATGTAGCTGCCGTACAAACAGACCTATCAAACTCAAGTTAAAGTTCTTTTATACCCATTTGGGTTATAAAAAATGCACATCTGAAGGGTATTATAGCTTCGTTGCACACGAAGTTAACGTTTCTTGCTGTTTATCTTAATATGGTATGAGTAATACAAGGTAGGCTATTTTTTTGCTTTGTGTGACTTAACATTTTCTTGTGTCTACTTTTTTCAATTTTTCCATTGGACTAGTGCTTTATTTTTACTTCATATTTTTTAATTTTTTTTTATTTTTTTAATATTTCTTTTATTTTTTTTAATTTTTTAATTTATTTTTTTTGTATATTTTTTTGGTTTATCGTCTCTTGTTTTGCATAGCGCCTTGCAGTTTTTCCACATTTTGCACTAAGCGCGTTAGTTGACTTGTATTTCTTATTTAAAGCACGCTGCTTGGTAACTTCAAATGCAACTATTTATGTATGTACATATATAGTATACACAAATACTTACTTATTTACATACTTTTTTCATATATTTATATACCAACAATACGTTTTTTTTTCAAATGACGCGCTTGCAGCAGTAACTATTGCAGTTGCTGCCTTTTTCAATTGCTGGTTCAATTGTTTTTCTTGTTGTTGTTGCCTGCCATACTTGTTTTGTTTACCTTTTCGTCTTGCTGGTTGGTACTCTGGTACTTTGCTCGTTTGGTCTGTCATTTAAACCTAAACTGGTTTAGCTGGTTGACACTGCCTCGAGATCTGCTTTAAATATATGTACATAAATATGTTTGTGTGTGTATGTATGTTTGCATTGACTTACTTTTTGTAAGTATGCATGTAAATATGTGTGTAAGTTTTTATATTAAGGCACTTTTCTTTGTAAAAACGAGTTTAGTTAGTCTTGCTTTGGTCAAACAATATTTCCTATTTGGTTTTCTTTGTTCTAACTCCTTTGGTGTAGGCAGGAATTTCAAATGTGGGTTCAAAAACAATTTAGAACTTTAAGGAAGCTAAAGGAATGTGTTTAATTTGTTTTTCTTATAGTGAGAAAACAACAATTTGTGGGGAAAAAATATATTTACGAAAAATTTTGAAATATTTTATTTTAAGTGTTGAGTTGCTTCCACCTCATCTTCTTACAAACAGCTTCTGCAATCGGCGTCTGGTAAAGTTCCCAACCTTACAGCATGGAACTCAAAAGGGCCTGTTAAAAGCCCCACCACTAGGGACAGGCTAGCCTTACTGAAGGCAAAAAGATCTGTAGATCTCCTGCGTTTAATCTTGGGCCAAAAGGCATTTGCGACTGCATAAGTACCGATGGTGGCCCAGCGCTGGCTAAGCTTCGGCGAAGCTCAGCCATCCAGTAGTAGAACACAAGAGGATACGGAAGCATGGACTCACTCCTATTCTACCGATAGCGGTTCTAGGGTGAATTTTCTTGCCAGCTCAACAGCTTTACAATTTCCGGCGATTCCGCTATGGCACGGCACCCACACCATACTTCTCTAAAGGAGGCTGCACTCCGGAGCAGCAGATCTATTGCATCCTTGATGGCTGCAACCTTGACTTGGAAGACACTGCAATAGTGATGGAAGTCTGAAACTGGAATTGTTAGAGAGCTCCCGACAGTAAACCCCTCCACCAACCTTCCTCTCCAGCTTTGACCCATCCGTAAAGAAGCTCACTGCTTCTCCCCTCCAACGGCTTCTTCGCACCCATAGCTCCCTCGTCGGTATATGGGCAGCGAAGAAGGCACCAGAGTTCGATTTGGCGACTCCATGAACTGGATGATCCGGTATGCAGTCAAAGTGTGAGGATATCCGAGTGTTCAGATACGCGTTCTTTTAACTACTCAGATTCTTTGAGTCTAAAAGCCACTTTCGCGTCCATACACCTTCCGACGATGTCTTCGGACACTATGTTCAATATGGCAATAAGTGCCATGGTTGGAGTGGACCTTAGTGCACCACACATGCTGATAAGCACTGTCCGTTGAACGCTTTCGAGTTTCTTTGCAAGTGTGTTTTTTCTAAAGCCCTCCACCATGCAGAGACTCCATCATATTGGGCTTGACTGTGGTGTCATAGAGCCAGAGATTCACTTTCGGTGAGGGACCCCACCTCTTGCCAATGGCTCCTCTACAGCAGTATAGGGCACTCGATGCCTTTTTTGATGCTCTCTTCGATATTCGGCTTCAATGAAAGCTTCCTATCTAGGATGAGTCCTAGATATTTCACAGTAGCCGCCAGTTGCAGGCGGTGGATAAAACCATCTCGGTTTTGCTTGGGTTGTTGGCGAGACCACTTTCGACCGCCCAGTTTGTTACTTCGCTGATATAGCCCTGCGTCAACTCGTACACGGTACTTAGGAACTTTCCTTTGACCATAAGTGTTACATCGGCTGTATAGGCAATGGCAATCACCCGGCAGCCATGATCCTTAAGTTTTTTAAGCAGGACGTTATCGACCAGGATCCATAGAAGAGGAGAGAGAACTCCACCCTGTGGGGTAACCCTACTCACATTACGCCCCATTCCGTTTCAGTTACCAGTCGAAATGCTCGAACGAATCATCGAAAATTGTACTCAACGGATGGACCATCCATCCATAATTTGAAAGTGATAATCTTTAAAAAATAAATGCAAAGAATGTTCTTTAGAATTATAATAAACATTCCCCATTTGACTTGAAGTTTCTATGTTTTTTCTTCAAAAAAAAAAGTAGAAAACCTCGTATATTTTTCACTATTATCAACAACCTTTTTCCTAAAATTTTTTACTTTTGTTCACTGCCAACAACTACAAATAATATTGCATAAATTTATTTTAACCCACTTCGGCTTCCCTTTTGCGCTCTGGCAGTGCCATTATCATTCATATTCAAATTTGAATTATTTTCTTTGTGTCATTAGAGAATTGAAAATATACAAAATTATTGTTGAAATATTTCTTTGTATTTTTGTAATTCCGTTTAGTGTTTGAATTTCTTAAATTTTTGTACTTAAGCAAAATTTTACAGCTGTAACAGTGCAATTTCCGCTATTTTGTTTCTAGTACATACATATGTACATATTGCATATATACAATTTGCAGTAAAACCTTTTTCGAAACTTCGTGAACGCGCATTTCGCTTTGTTTCGCACATAAAAGTCTCGTGTGTTAAGTTAACGGTTTAATAACTTTTGCTCTTCGTTGCGGCGAGTGAATGGAAGTTAGATTTGAAGCTTTTCGCAAATCTCGTGAATCTGATGAATTATTGATATCTAGTGAGTGATTCTTATGTGAGTCAAGCGTGTTTTTCAGTTCGATTTTTTCATTATAAGATTATTTTAATTTTAATTTTTTAAACGCTTTGCCACTGGTGCACTTTAATATTTTCATTTATTCATGAGTACGTATTTATTTTTCAGCTTCTCTGCATTTGCTCTTCTTAACAAAGCAATTTACCCCAAAATAACTTGAAAAAAAAATGTCGACAATTACTAAAGAGTGTCATATTTCTACGCTCGATTATTTAAAAAGGTGAATTTACATATTCTTAAGAGCCTTTTTCGTGCACTTCTGTGTGCGTCCCTGTTAGTGTGTGTGCGCTGCCAAGCACAGCGCCTGTTTTTATAGGGGCTCACTATCGCCCGCATGAGCCTCAAGTGCAATATAAACAGGTCCAAATACATTTTTAATGCATTTACATTTCTTTATTATTTTATTTTTAAACATTCTAGGGGGTAAATGCGTACGAAACACGTTTCTACAAACATGTCACGGTATGTAGGCATAACCTTGTGGGCTTGCAGTAAATGTTTGTGAGTTCTAAATTTATGTGGCAATACAAGTTTGGTATTTTTTGACGATAGAAGTGCATATTTACCAAAAAGTTTTTTATATAAGTACCTGGTACTGATCGGTTAGTTTTTATGGTAGCTATATGTTTCTGATCGGTTAGTTTTTATGGTAACTATATGTTATAGTAATCCGAACTGAACGATATGCTGTGGGATTGTAGCATCGCCTGGGACAATAGTCTGTGTGAAATTTCGTGACGATATCTTATCAAAGAAAAAAGTTTTCCATACAAGAACCTGATTTAAATCGGTTAGTTCGTATGGCAGCTATAAGCTATAGTTGTCCGATCTTAATAATTTATTCGGAGATTATGCCGTTATTGTTGAAAAAATTTCATGCCAAATTTCGTGAAGATATCTTCTCAAATAAAAAAGTTTTCCATATTAGAACCAGGTTTTGATCGGTTAGTTCGTATGGCAGCTATAAGCTATACTTGTCCGATCTTAATAATTTTTTCAGAGATTGTACCGTTATCGTTGAAAAAAATTCATGCTAAATTTCGTGAGGATATCTTCTCAAATAAAAAAGTTTTCCATATAAGAACCAGATTTTTATCGGTTGGTTTGTATGGCAGCTATAAGCTATAGTTGTCCGATCTTAATACTTTATTTGGAGATTGTGCAGTTGTCTTTAAAAATAATTCATGCTAAATTTCGTAATGATATCTTCTCAAATAAAAAAGTTTTCCATATTAGAACCAGGTTTTGATCGGTTGGTTTGTATGGCAGCTATAAGCTATAGTTGTCCGATCTTAATAATTTTTTCAGAGATTGTACCGTTATCGTTGAAAAAAAATCATGCTAAATTTCGTGAGGATATCTTTTCAAATAAAAAAGTTTTCCATATAAGAACCTAATTTAATCGGTTAGTTCGTATGGCAGCTATAAGATATAGTTGTCCGATCTTAATAATTTATTCGGAGATTATGCCGTTATTGTTGAAAAAATTTAATGCCAAATTTCGTAATGATATCTTCTCAAATAAAAAAGTTTTCCATATTAGAAACAGGTTTTGATCGGTTGGTTTGTATGGCAGCAATAAGCTATACTTGTCCGATATTAATAATTTATTCGGAAATTTTACGGTTGTCTTTAAAAATAATTCATGCTAAATTTCGTAAGGATATCTTCTCAAATAAAAAAGTTTTGCATATTAGAACCAGGTTTTGATCGGTTGGTTTGTATGGCAGCTATAAGCTATAGTTGTCCGATCTTAATAATTTTTTCAGAGATTGTACCGTTATCGTTGAAAAAAATTCATGCTAAATTTGGTAAGGATATCTTCTCAAATAAAAAAGTTTTCCTTATTAGAGCCAGGTTTTGATCGGTTAGTTTGTATGACAGCCATAAGCGATAGTGCTCCGATATCGGCCGTTCCGGCAAATGAGCAGTTTCTTGGGGAGAAAAAGATGTGAGCAAAGTTTCAGAACGATATCTTAAAGACTTAGGGAGTAGTTCGCATATGTACAGCGTGTAAAATAATAACTGTCGCACCTCTTTTTTTTAATAACAGGAATAATAGTTATATTCAAATTAAATTGTAATTATTTTATAAATACAAATATTATATATGTTTATTTTATGCATCAATTTTAATTCTTTCCCCTTTGATTTTTTGTACTTCCTTTAAACGCTTAGAAAAACTTTCGCAAGCGGCACGAACGACTTCATTTGGTATTTCGTTCCATATTTTTGTCAAATGGTTTTTGAATTTATCCAAAGTCATGCGACTTAAATTCCCCAGTTTGCTAAGCATATAGCCCCATATGCAATAATCCAGTGGGAGGCCATTCTTCTGCTGATATGAAACTGGGAAAATTTGCACGACACCAGCTTTGCACAGTTTTCGCTTTGTGTGCAGGAGCAGAATCTTGCTAAAAACAGAATGGCCTATTCCCAAACATCTCCATTGCGTGAGGCTTCAAATGCTCTATTAGGACGTTATTCAAATAATATTCTGCATTTATTTTGACGCCTTTATCAATAAAAAGCAGTGGAAGTTTGCCACTTTTGCAAATCGCGCCCCATACTATCACCGAAGAAACATTTTGGAAACGCTCTACACTTTTTTTAGCTCTAGGAATATCGGACATCTTAGCTGCATACACTCGATCGTTTTGAGGGTTATGGGGTTGCTGTAATAAAAACAGCTTTTCGTCAGAAAAGATAATTTCTGACTCTGCGTGCCACCTTTGTAGCATTTTGCAACTCTCCCTTCGCTTTTTCTTCTGCATATCCGTAAGCCCATGAATTCTTTTTTTCTTATAAGCTTTAAGCTTAAGGTCTTCTTTAATTACCAAATGAGCGGACTGGTGACTCATTTTAAATCTTTTCCCGAGTTTCCGTACCGAAACGGAGCAATTTCTTCGAATCTGCTCACGCACAGCTTTGATCGTTTCCTTTGTTCTGACTGATCGCTTTCGTCCAGGTTTTTTCTTTACTTGCACAGTTCCGGTTTCGATAAATCTTGCTACGGTCCGCTGAACAAATCTTCTGTTCACATTATGTCTTTTCAGGGACTTAACAATTTCAGAAGTTTTCTTGCCTTGCAAATGTAGTTCTAAAACTAGTTCACGTTTCACATCCATACCGCTCAAAATTTTACTTTCAAATGAAATGTGGAATAAATAATAGCTAATGATGTTCAATAAGTAGGCGATGTAACGGGATAAAAAAAATTATGTGGTGATGTTATTGTAAAGAAATATGCACCGTTGTTTTAGTGCGACAGTTATTATTTTACACGCTGTATATATAGACAGACGAATATGTATATTCTTTAGGTCTTCAGACGTTTCCTTTTGGTTGGCAAACTTAATACTACCCTGTATGACCAGCGTGTAAATACATACATACATACATACAATCTTACTCGTTTTTAGAGCGTGCAATATTGTTGTTGTTATTGTTGTTATAAAACTTATTCTAATCCAGCATAGTGGATTACTTTCGAATGCATTCATAGTTCTTGCAGCACAACACTCACATACATGTCTTCAGACACACACACATACATATGTATATATATTTATAGATTAACCAACTTTGAGCTCAGCATAAGTATTTCCTTGCTTGTTGTCCGTCCAACTCATTTATTTTAAACCTCTAACTACACACAGCGTGAATGATTATCCGCCGCAGCTGCCAGTTCATCAAATGTGCTTTATTGCTCCACGAGTGCACAAGATTTGTATGAGTGTGTGTGTGTGTGTGGCAGGCGTTTGTAGGTGCGCATCCCACTCACTCACTCAACGTCAAATCCGCTCACTTCATTTTACAGCATTGTAATTCCATTAATTTCACGTTAAATTACGGCCGATTTATGGCCGCTGCCGTCTACTACTATAAGTACTTGGCTTTTCGTATAATCACTGTTTGGTGATTTTGCAATAATTCGCCCACAGCAATTGGGCTACAACGCTTCGTGTGCCCAAGGTACTAACTGGCGTATATACTATATGTATGTACATACGACTAGTTAGTGGCCTGTAGGAAATTTATGTAGTAATGCTTGGACTTTTTTTGGGTATTTTTTATTAGATTTTTGTGGTTCAATATGCTTCAGGAGAAATTTGGGAATCAAGATTCCTTAGAAATGAAAATTTAATTACCGTTATATTTGTCGTTTTGTTTTCCAAATAGTTACTTGCAACAATTATTAAGTAATAGTTTTAATCTTTTGTATTTATTATGATATACATACATATAGTTGAAATGGTATGTTAGATATGTGAAAATGTGAAAAAATCAGCGTTGCCACACTTTTTTTTTCAAAATTTGAATGTTATGTAATTTCTTATACTTCCGAACACTCTTAAGTATTAGCTTTGAGCACTTGTATTTGTTATATATAGTTGAAATGGTATGTTGGATATGTGAAAATGTAAAAAAAATATGCGTTGCCACACTTTTAAAATTTGAATTTTTTTGTAAAATTTTTTACTCACAACAAATATTAAGTAACAGCTTTGATCATTACATTTATTATACATGTATGTATATAGGTTGAATGGTATATCAGATATGTGAAAAATGCGAAAATTAGCGTTGCCACTCTTTTTTCAAAATTTGATTTTTTAATTTCTTATACTTACAAAAACTCTTAAATAATACATTTGATCAGTTGTAATTATTATTTATATGTAGTTGGAATGGTATATCAGATAAGTAAAAATGTGAAAAAATCAGCGTTGCCACACCTTTGTCTACAAAATTTGAATTTTATGTCATTTCTTGGCATAATATGTACATTATAGCAAATTTTTGCTGATTATTACAGATATATAAAATATATTTTAAAGTTATAAAATACCGTTATATAAGAAATGGATGTGATTTTCTGCCGATTTCGTCCATTTTCATAATGAGCTGACATATTGCCAACTGCATGTATTTTTAGTGAGGTTCGTCATTTGAGAAGAGACCAATTTTATTGTTCGTTTGTGCACATTTACTATATTAAGCTTCGTTCTTTGTTTTTGCAAAAAAAAAAAAAATTAGAACACGTTCTCGGTAAAAAAGAGGTCACACCTAGTACGACAGCCGACAAAGACCACTTTTGGGTATTAAAAATTCAAAATTTCTTTAAAAAAATCTGAAACTTCATTCTGTATCAAAAATTCCTACAGGGTTTTCAGTATCGCACGCTAAGCACACTCTAATGCCTTTCATTTGCCCAACTAACGCGGATAAATGTGCGCTGACTTTTCTTATTATTATTGCTATGATTATTATTATTATTGTTATATTTTTAATCATGAGCGAATTAACATCTTTTCTGTTTTCGTTTTTGTTTAACATGTTGCCTTTGCTGTTTAATGTAAAATGTGTGTGTGCGTGCTTGCTGTGGCTCAAGTGCTGAGGAAACTTCCTTCGCTGGCAGCAAGCAGCTTCTTTAATATACTTACTTAAATACATACGTATATACATATGTATGTATATGTAATTGTGTGCATGTGTGAATGATCAATTCGCGTTTTAAGTCGAAATTATGATTTATTTATACTTTCCAGTTTTAATTAACGCGCTTTCTTATACCATGAACGGGGTACATTAGAGCAACTAGTACTTCAGTTTTTCAGATTTCGTTCTGAAATTTTGCACACACACTTTTCTCCACAAGGAGCTGCTCATTTGTCGGAATCGCTGATATCGGAGCACTATAGCATATAGCTGCCATACAAACTGTACGATCAGAATCTAGTTCTTGTATGGTAAACTTTTTTGTTAGACAAGATATCTTTGCGAAATTAAGCAAAGATTCTAATCCAAGGTAGCACTATAATCTCTGAACGTTTCATTCAGATCGGAGCCTTATAGGGTATAGCTGCCATATAAACTGATTGTTCAATATCGACTTCTTGTATGGAAAACTTTTTTGTTAAACAAGATATCTTCATGAAATTTCACATAAATTTTTATCCAAAGCATTATTATAAAATTCTAATAAATTTTCCAGATCGGACGACTATAGCATATAGCTGCCATACAAACTGTACGAACAGAATCAAGTGCTTGTATGGAAAACCTTTTTATTTGACAAGATATCTTAATGAAAATTGGCACCTATTATTCTTGTTGAGTATGCTATATTATCCGTACAGATTGTTCAGATCAGACTACTATAGCATATAGCTGCCAAACAAACTGACCAATCAAAATAAAGTTAAACTTACTTGTATACCCTTTTATGCTATGAGAAATGCAGCTGTGAAGGATATTCTTGCTTTTTTCTTGTTTTCATTTTGGTTAATTAATTTTTGTTGCTGTACGTCTTTCAATACCATTTTGTACGTTGCTTGCTTTTAATAAGTTTTTAGGTGAAGCCAAATTGCGTTATTGAAAAGGTAACTGCAAACCGACTTATATTCCATAAAAATATACATACATACATACATATATGAAATTTTAGATAAGTGCATGTGTGTGTGTGTGTTTTATTTTTATAAACCATTGTTTTGTGGCTGTGGCGTCTGTTGCAAACTGCAAGTGTTGCGTTACAATTGCGATTTAGTGCGCGACTGCCACCAACTACCCACACACACAAACAAATGAACTTAAAATAAATATGTTGGCACTCATGTGTATTTTTAATCCATTATATGAGCTTCTGCGGCCATATACACGCAATAATATTACATGCAACAACACCAATAGCAACAATTACCATCACTAAATACCACTTTGGCATTAGATACTTCACTTTAAGTATCGCAATTCATTTCGTATAAACACACAGCCAGCGGATTACATTTGTACATATGTATGTACATATATATGTATAGTATATGTTATATTTATGCTTAAGTCGCCGAACATACACACACCTAAGACATGTATTTATGTCTGTGTTATTTTTTGATGTTGCAATGGCTGACTTTCAAGTGTATGGCTGCCATTAGGTCTTCACGAACCAAAAATGATGAAAAAAAATAAAAAAAAAATAATTACAAAATTTCAAAAAAATTCAAAATTAAAAAAAAAAAATAAGTAAAATAAGGAAAGAAAAAACGTTAACTTTGGCTGCACCGAAGCTAAAGGGTATAAAAAGATATTTGTCCTAATTTTTATCGGTCAGTTTGTATGGCAGCGGTATATGGGAGACTAGTTCGCGTATATACAGACAGATGAACATTAACCATCGACTCAGCTCGTCACGTTGAGCATTATATACTGGGTCTTCGCCGATTTCCTAGTGGTTGTTATGAACTTTGTAGCAAACTAAATATACTCCTACCCTGTTCTGGGTATAAAAAAATAAAAAAAAAATGAAATAACAACAAGAAAAAAATAGAAAATGCTCCACACTTTGTTGCGTTTCGTACGAATGGGTTTCAATGCTGAAATTATTAAGTTAGCCAAGTGCAATAAATACGAAATATCTTTTTTGTATTTTTGGAGTATTTTTTTAATTTTTCTCAATTTTTTTAGATTTTTTTAACATTTTTTTTATTCTTTAAATTTTTTTTAAAACTTTTTTTATTTTTTTTTAAATTTTTTTAATTTTTTTAATATTTTTTTTCAAAATTCAATTGTTTTATTTTTGTTTTTTGCTTTGAATTTTTGTTTGTGTTGGTTTTATAAAGTTTTCTTAATTTTGCTGTTTTTATACGCTCTTTTGCTGTTTCGTTAGATTGTGCAGAAGCTGCATTTCATTCAACTGTCTGGCAGTTCCTTGGATGCGTTAAATGAGCACATTTTGCAATTGTTTGTGGTTTTATAATATTTCCTTCGTTTTCAAATAATAAAAAATACGTAAATAAATACTTAAATAAATGTGTGGCATCCGCAACTGTTTTTACGCAATTTGAATGAAAGCTTTTTTGAAGCTTTAACCAATTTTTATATAATAAAATTAAAAAACCGTAGTTTGAATGAAAGCTTTTTGGAAGCTTTAAGCAATTTCCACACAATAATATTAAAAACGTAATTTGAATGAAAGCTTTTTTGAAGCTTTAATCAGTTTTTATATAATAATATTAAAAAAATAATTTTAATTAAAGCTTTTTGTAAGCTTCAACCAATTTTTATATAATAATATTAAAAAAAATTGTTTGAATGAAAGCTTTTTGTAAGCTTCAACCAATTTTCTTACAATAATATTAAAAAAAATTTGAATGAAAGCTTTTTGGAAGCTTTAAACAATTTTTATATAATAAAATTAAAAAACGTAATTTGAATGAAAGCTTTTTGGAAGCTCTAACCAATTTTCATATAATAATATTAAAAAAAAGTTTCTTCTAATTATTTTTCTTAACTTCAAAAGCTTTTAGCCGCGCTTGAAATTAACTATAATGATTTTTAAAGAGATAGTTGAAATTTAAAAGCTTTTGAGCATTTTTGAATTGGAATTTTTAAAAGCTCGAACATGTTTTCTTGAGCCTCGCTTGTATAGTGAATTTAATTAGAATACTAATATTTAACTTCAAAAGCTTTTGATAAAATAAAGAATAAAAGCTCGCACATGCTTTTCTCAGCTTTTAGCTTCGCTTGAAATCGAACTATAATGATTTTAAAAGAGATTATTTAAATTTAGAAGCTTTCGGGCTTTTTGGAATTGGAAGTTTCAAAAGTTCGAACTTGGTTTTTTGTGTATAAAGAGTGATCCATTTTGAGGATCCCTAGTTGTTTAAAGAAAAGCACAAAAAAGTTCAAAGTTAATGGGCAAGTTTTATTATCATTCGAAAGAGCATTCCCAGGCATTTATTTTTTTTTAACCGGCTACGTCTCAGATGGTCCATCTGTTGAGTCCAATTTTCGATGACGTGAAATTATCTGCTCACCGTAGTAATCTCTCCACAAATACGTGGATTGATGAAATGTGTGAGAAGTGGCGCCGTCTTGTTGAAACCAAATATCGCCAAGATCACGAGCTTCAATTTCAGACATCAAACAGTCGGTTATCATTGCGCGATAACGGTTGCTATTAATGGTTACGTTCTCACCGGCATCAATTTTGAAGAAATATGGACCGATGATTCCACCGACCCACAAACCACAACAAACCTTTGTTTTTTATGGATGAAATGGCAGCTCTTGAATCTCTTCGGGTTGCTCTTCGTACCAAATCCGGCAATTTTGCTAACTTACATACCCATTGAGCCAGAAATGGGTCTCATCGCTAAACAAAATTTGGCTCGAAAACGTCGGATCTTCTTGGAACTTTTCAAGAGCAAATAGAGCGTAGCGATGTCGCTTGGGAAGGTCAAGTGGCTTCAGTTCTTGCACAAGCTGTATTTTGTGCGCTTTCAATTTAAGATCTCAACTTAGTGCAAAGGTCTACCAGCAGCACCAAACTTAAGCAAGTCTTAAGCACAAATGTTCTTACATTATTTTATGTCATTCCATCAGCACCCTCCTTAGCCAGTTTTTCCATTACTTTTCGTTCTAAATAGTAGTCGGCAAATTTATTACCATTTCAAGCGGAAAAAAATTATTCATAAATTTAATTGCAGTTTTTGCCACTACAAAGCAAAGCAAAGACCGGCAGATACATAAGTGAATGTGGCAATTGCATTAGTTTGGTTGTTACTGTTGTTGTTTGTTTTTGTTTTTTTTTTCATATGCATTTTGCATACGTTCCATGCGAACGTGTCTGACATACATAAATGTGAATGTATGAAATGTAGCAATTACAAGCTCGCTGAATGCCTAACTAACCCAACTAGCGACTTCGTGCCTCGCTGCCTCACTGGCTGACTGACTGACTGACTGGTTGCCTGACTGACTGGCTGCCTGAGTGGTTGCCTTACAGTCGGCTGACAATCTAACTGCTTTTGCGTTTTGTTTTGTTTTGGCCGGGTTGCATTTGGCTGCGCATTTGTGGCTTCTACTTGCAATTTAATTGCGAATTCTTTTTCGATTTCTTCGCTTTGTTTTATTATTTGATTATTTTCATTATCGCTATGGCTTGTGGTAATATGTGCTTTAGTTGCTGTTGTTGTTGTTGTTATTATTATGAGTGATGCCTAGCAAAGCATTAATTGAATTAAATTAAATTGCGTTTATTTCGTGCTTCTTCTTGCTGTTTGCACTTAGTTATTCGCATCACATTTCAGGGTGTGCCACAGAATTTGTTCGAGAAGTTGGTGTATTGGACCAGCTGCATTTGAGCGAAGAGAAAAAGTGTGAAAGCAACTGTATATGGAATAAATTTATTTGAAGAATTTAAGAAACTTATTGCCTGTCTAGAGTAATAACTGCATTTGGGATACCGATCTTCTTGATAATTTCAAGTTAAATCCAGCTGTTGGAGCCACACACTTTTTTCTCAGAAAATCCCAAAAAATGTTTTCAGTTTCGAATACTTTAAGTCCTTAATGATAAGTTAGAAACCTTCCTGTACTTCAGATGCTACCGTAAAGAGTTTGAAACTTAGTCACTAACCTTTTTGATTATATCTAGTTACCTCCAGCTGATGGAGACAAGCGTTTTTTCCAAAAAATCAAAAAAAAAATTCCAGTTTTGGATGCTTTAAACCCTTAGGGATAATATAGAAAGCTTCCTGTACTTAAGATGTTTGAAACTTAGACTCAATGCAAGGTCTCGGTCGCTCGAGTTGGACACCTGGAGCCTAATATATTATTGTCACTTTTGTTCGCTGGTATTTTTTGATCTGGTTGACTCTTGTTCCGGCTGATCTACTGAAGTGTCAATTTTGTATATTAAAAATTGGAGAATATGAAGCATAAAAATATATACATTCCCACGCTTAATACAATTTCTTTGCATTTGTTCCAAGGTTACGGCTGGAATAGCCTTCAGCACCTTTCAGCGTGTTTTTATTTTTTGAGTTTCGGCTAATTTCTGGAACGTTTTTCACTAGATTGTTGGACAGTTTCGACGTCATATTCATAAGTCTACATCTTGTAATCCGTTATGATATGTTAAAAGAAGTGACTTATAAAGTTTGGTCTTTGTTCGTGTAATTTATTTCTCAATTGCCTACTCAGACCGAAGTATCACCTGTTGGCAAGAGTTATTCTGCGTTGGATTTTGAGGCTGACCTTGTTGTTCTTGTTGATATTGGTTCCATGATAAACGAAATTATCAATGACTTCGAAGTTATGATTCTCAACAGTGAGTGGGAGTCAAGTCGCGAGTGCGACGACTGTTTGTTTGATGACAGAAGATATTTCGTCTTGCCCTCGTTCACCACCAGAGCCATTTGCTTCACTGCCTTATCCAGTCTGGAATGGCTGGGACAGCTCTCATAGGATGGAAGGCACATTTGGTCACATCGTCCTTCTCTTCCGTCAGGGCAAACAAGCGATATGTTGAAGAACTTCGCTCTGTTGCGGATTGTGGCTAGACGTTCATACACCCGGTTGAATGCCAGGATTCGGCGACGGAGTTTCTATTTCATCACGAATTCCACACCGAATTTGCGCTCCTTTATATGGTCACTGTAGTAAATGCCACAAGGACCTACTCATCGCACTTCTTGTCCCGCCTATCGCACTTCTTGGACGGCGGTGATGACAGTCTTTCTTTTACGAGGACATCAACCAGCTGGGCAGCGGCACTTTCCCAGTTAAATTACCGGGCATTTCAGGTTTTTGCGTCCTTAATGAGTTTGCCATGGTCGTCATCAAAAGGGGGGCATCTTATGCGATGCTGTTGTTGGACCGGATATTCCAGGTGCATGTCCTTAAATCATAATCCTTAATGCGTTTCCCATGGTCGTCATCAAGAGGGGTGTAATTTATCCGAGGCTGTTGTTTCTTTTTCATTGGAAACTTTTTTAAGTTGCGGGTCCCAAACCCCCCAGCACACAATCCTGGGGAGGAATGGTTCGCCTGCTCACTTTAGCTCGCCTTCAAACGGATGTTCTTTGGCTACCCAGAGCATACCTGATCTAAGAGCGAAAGTGGCGGGATGGTTCGCCTGCTCACTTTAGCTCGCCTTCAAGTGGATGTTCCTTGTTTACCAAGAGCATACTTGGTCCAAGAGCGGAAGTGGTGAGCTGCTTGAGCCCTATGTAAAATAATCGTTTCTGTCCACGCCCAAGTGAATGGCGCTCAGAGAACTTTCCTCACTTGCGTGAACTTCTACACATGACTCTACCCTCTCATATAAACTAATCGACCAAAATCATGATTAGAGTCTTTTTATGCCCTCTTAGGCTTAAAAAATGCATCCGTGAAGGGTATTATAGCTACGGTTCAGTTATATTTAACGTTTCTTTTTGTTTTCTTTTATAATTTTTCTTTATTTTCTTTTATAATGTTTCTTTTTCTTTTATACTTTTGATGTCTTCCATTTCCAATGAAAAGCAAGTAAAGAAATTAATATCAAATAAATCAGAAATTCCCATATTCACCCAACCCATGCATTATTTCACACCCAATATGGGCAAAATACATTTATTTCCAAGTGTCACTTGACGAAACGTGCGAAAAATGCAAAATGTGAGCTCAAATGGGAGGCTCAAAATTTAATGGCTCAATGAGTGGCCACTTAATTGCATTTTAAATTGACAACTACCGGGTGGCGTGAGGCATTAAAAATTAAGGCCACAAAAATTTCTAATAAATACATGCATATGCAAGCATAAACTGTAAAGAAAATAAAGTATAAAACAACAATAACAGCACGTAATAAGCGTGAAAAGGCCAAAAGTGCTGGCCCAGCGCTGAAGGGCGTCAAAATAAAACCACACCCAAGCGCACTTTTACCAAATCGGGAGAGAGCGAACTCTTTATTTGCCTTTTGTACGCCTTTTATGCTTAATTATTAACCATATTTGAATGCAAGAAAAAAGCGAACAAAGCGCAAAGACCAAAATTCTACAGAACTACGAAGCGGTCAAGTTGAGGAAAATTTCAGCGGCAAGAGCGCATAAATTAAGCCAAGAACCACTGTTTGGGGTCGTCTGGTTTATGCTTATTCTTATTATTATTGTTGTTGTTTTTGTATTTTTTATTTTACTTTATTGTTGTTGTTTTTTTTTTAATTTTTTATTTCAATTTCATTTTTTATTTTACTTTGAAGTTTCAAGTTACTCGCCAGTAGAATGTCAAGCCAAAAACTTTCTTTTCATGGTTGCCACCTTTTTCGTTGTTTGCGTGTGTGTGTGTGTGTGTATTTTTTAATTATATATGCAAATAAACACCAGTAGCTGCGCTCCGCTACATGAACGCGTGCAATAAGTAGAAAATAAAATAGCTACAAAAAATTATAACAACAACAAGTACGACTTACAACAAAAAGTACAACGAAAAGGTCAGCTTGTGTTCTTTGTCAGCTTTTGTTTGTCGTGTAATTTCACTTTTTGAAGTTTAATGTTACTTCAACAACAACAACAATCAGTAAATGCATAAGTCTAAACAACAACAACAAATAATGCCAACAGTAGCTCATTTAGCTTTTATAAAGTTCTTTTGTTGGCTTATCTTGATTTTCTTTTTGTTGCTGCTAAATGCTGTATAATGTGTTGTTGCTGTTTTTGTATGTGTCATAATTTTTGTTTGTTTGTTAGTATATGACGCGTTTGGTCAGTGCCACACTCTGCATGCTGAGGGTCAAATTTAATTGGCTGCAGTCTGACAGAACTGGTTTTTTGTATGGAATTAAACTAATTTTATTTGTTGGTAAATATAAGTGAATATATAATATAAATTGAATATTTTTATTTTATTGTTGTTGTTTTCTTTTTAAACTCCCTAAACAGGGTTCCCAAAGTTTGTCACGATGTGTGCAACACCCAGAATTAAACGTCGGAGAACCTAGAAAGTACTTTTGTGTATATATAAATTATCAAGATGAGCATAATTTTAATTTAAAAAAAATTAAATTAAATTAAATTAAATTAATTTTTTTTAAATTAATTTTAATTATTAATTAATTAATTATTATTATATAAACTTTTGTTTTTAATTTTATTAAAAATTAAATTAATTAAAAATTTTTTTCGAAAAATTAAAATAAAAATTAATTTAGAAAAATTAAATAAAATTAATTAAAATTTAAAATTTTATTTTTCTTTAATTTTTCTAAATTTATAATAATTTTTTTTTTAATATAGGTTTTTTATATCAATTTATTGTTTTCTAATTATTTTTTTAATTTCTAGTTAAAATTAGAAAAATTAAAGAAAAAATTAATTAAAATTTTACATTTTATTTTCCTTTAGTTTTTCTAAATTTATAATAAAATATTTTTTTTTTTAATTAACGTTTTTTATATCAATTAATTGTTTTTTAATTATTTTTTTAATTTATAGTTAAAATTAGAAAAATTAAATAAAATTAATTAAAACTTAAAATTTTATTTTTCTTTAATTTTTCTAAATTTATAATAATTTTTTTTTTAATGTAGGTTTTTTATATCAATTCATTGTTTTCTAATTATTTTTTTAATTTCTAGTTAAAATTAGAAAAATTAAAGAAAAAATGAATTAAAATTTTACATTTTATTTTCCTTTAGTTTTTCTAAATTTATAATAAAATATTTTTTTATTTAATTAACGTTTTTATATCAATTTATTGTTTTTTAATTATTTTTTTAATTTATAGTTAAAATTAGAAAAATTAAATAAAATTAATTAAAATGTTAAATTTTATTTTTCTTTAATTTTTCTAAATTTATAATAAAATATTTTTTTAAATTTATGTTTTTTATATCAATTTATTGTTTTTTAATTATTCTTTTAATTTATAGTTTTGAAAATAAATTTCAAAAAATTTTAATTTTTAATAAAATTAAAAAAATTAATTTAATGTTTTTTGATTTTTTGAAATATGTAATAAATACCTTTTTCCTTCAGTTTAATTTTTTTATTTCAATATATTGTTTTAATATTGGCTAGTCGAAAAAGGCTTTTCGTATTTCAAAACAAACTTCAACTTATTTTTTTTTTATATTTATAATGAAATTTAATGAACCAAATATGTACCATTTTGGTCGAACATTTTTTGCCATTTTTCCGCTAGAGACATTATTCCGTCAGAGTAAAAATTTTCCGGTTTCTCGGCGAAAAACTGCGACAAGTAATTTTCACAGGCTTCTCTTGAAGCCAATTTTACTCCATTAAGGGAGTTCTGCATTGACCGAAACAAATGGTAGTTCGATGGCGCAAGGTCAGGGCTATATGGCGGATGCATCAAAACTTCCCAGCCAAGCTCTCCCAGTTTTTGCCGAGTCATCAAAGATGTGTGTGGCTTAGCGTTGTAAGCCCTTTCTATTGATCAGTTCTGGCCATTTTTTTCGATTGCTTGCTTCAATCTCATCAGTTGTTGACAGTAAAATGTAGAATCAATTGTTCGACTAAGCTGGAGTAGCTCATAGTGGATGTTTCCTTTCCAATTCCACCAAACACTCAGCATAACCTTCTCGAGGCGTCAATACTGGCTTTGCGACCATTTGTTGAGCTTCACCACGTTTGGACTATGATCTTTTTCGCACATTATTGTTGTATTTGATCCACTTTTCATCTCCTGTTACCATTCGCTTCAGAAATGGTTTCATTTCGTTTCGGCAAAGAATCGCAGATGTTAATTCGGTCCACTAAATTTTTCACAGACAATTCATGGGGTGCCCAAACATCGAGCTTCTTTTTGTAGCCAGCCTTTTTTGAATGGTTCAAAACCGTTTGATGATGAATGTTAAGTTCCTTAGCGATGTCATGGCTGCTTATGTGTAGGTTCTGGTCAATCCTTTCCACAATTACGTCGACTTTTTCAAAGATAGGTTGACCAGAGCGAGGTGCATCTTTCAGATCGAAATTTCCAGAACGATACAGCATCGTCTCCGTAAACTTCACAAATTTCATTGGTGGCTTGCGTGGCATTCTTCCGCTTTTTATACAAAAATTTCAATTTACAGCGAGTTTCTTCATTATTTTCACTTTTGAACAGCTGTAACTTTTTTTAAACTTTTCCGAATATATTTTTTTAAATGAAGCTTAAAATATCACCTTTCCAACGCTTTATGGCACAATATAACTGGTAGCACTGGAGATATACGACTGCAACGACATCTATTGACAAAATACGAAATTACTTTTTCGACTACCCAATATTTATTTGCTTTTAATTATTTAAACTTAACTTTTTTATTTTCGGTTAATTTTAGTTTTATATTTTTAATTTTTATTCTTTGAGTTAATTTTTTAAATTTTTTAAAATTATTTTTCTATGTTTAATGTTTAAAAAAAATAAGTTTTAATTTTTATTTCTATTTTTTGTTTATTTTTTCTATTTTCATATAATTTTCTCTTTACCGCCTTCACACTTCTTTCGACATTTATAAATCTCTTTTTGAGTTGCGCAGTGAAAATTGATACTAATCACAACATTAACACTCGGTTTCTTCGCCGAAATTCGAAACCGACAACAAAATGTCTGCAACGCAAGTGAAATCTCGCAGACTTTTGCACTCGCTGCCGTAGCAATTATCATTACAAGTGTTAAATTAATGTTAATGATAAATCGCCTTAAAGCATGAAAGTGCAATGGCTAAACGAAAAAAAAAACAATAAAAAATAATTTTCCAAGCCGAAAAACTTGTGCGAAATTTCGCACTTTTCACAGTGTAAAAGTTTTCCCTTTTCTTTTGATTACAATGGCAATAAATCTGCCGAAATATTGAGCACCCACGAAATCGTGCAGGTATAGTTTTCCTCACCCCCGGGACACCAGCGCAGCGAACGAGCTGCGCCACAGCCGACTTCTGCGCGATCAGCAGCGAGGGCATTGGCCTCCCACACACATTCGGTGGACCGCGCGCATAAAGCGTAATGTATGTAAAACATAAGTACATATCTACATCGTTTTGCAGACACCAACAAAAAAAAATTTAAGCAACAATTTTGTTTGCCGTCGCAACATTGGTGTGCTGCCAAATCGGTCGTTTCGGCGCACTGCTTTTGTTGCTGCTCAATTTTGTATCTCTTTTTTTACCGTAATATGCAGAAATATGCAAATTCTTTTACTCACAGTTCAATGTACCGGGATGAAAAGTGCAGTATGTCGTAATACAAATCTATAAATACGAACTGGAAATGTAGTCGTAAGACGAAATTATGTGATTTCGTTTATTTTTCGTATTAAAATGTTGTCGGCGATCTCGATTTTGAAATGTGTCTTTATATAAGCTTATTATAGTGTAATATTGCTTCTGTTTAGTCGCAAAGTTAAGTCTTATAAGTCTTTATTTAAACCAGAGTGGCTCTCTAGATCTGTCAGAAGATCGTTTTTACTCAACACTTGTCCGTTATTTGTTATGTAGGAAACACACGCTATGTGATGCTCCTTTCAGCTTATTCATCATTTTTAGATTGTCTTATTTTAATGCGTAAATTCCTGAAACGTCCATCATTATGTAGCTCCACAGAATTCCAAGTAAAGTTTCCTTCTAAGTTCTCTTTCTTTGTAGAACTCTTGCAACTTTCTAAAGTTTTTGACTGCTTCTTGTTAGTTAGATCATTTTATAAGGCTGATCCTCGCAACAAAGTTAGCGCAGGATCTCAATTGGTCAGCTGTGAACTCTGGTCCTTTGTGATTCCCAAAACTCCTAGATATCGAAAAATAGAGTAGATCGAGCAATCGTTTTGAACTTACCACAAATTCATTAAGGCGGTCAATATCAATCCCAGTTACATCGTCAGGTTTGGCGCAGGTATGTCTGCTGAGTCGTTTCAACCTCATTCGGTCATAAACGACTGTTGAAAATGAAGGTGCTTAGCTGGTTTCACCTCAGTTTCCTTCATACAATTTTGACAATTTGCATGCGACGAGATATGTAGTCTTAACGTATTTTTCTTTCTTGCTAATTTTAGTGTCAATACTCAAGTCAGTACTCAAAATATTTCAAAGAGATCCCACTAGGCAGGCTCGATAAACATTTCTGGTTGAAAATATCGTCTATTCAAACTCTTGATCGCTAAAGTAAGTTTAGCTTTTGCTCAAGCTTCATATTCTTCACTGTTTCGGAGAGTGTCAGTATTTGTTTCATGTCACCCGACCGTTCTCATTGGGAAACGACGATCAAGAATGGAAATATCGATTTCATCAAACGGAGATATACTGACAATGTCTTTAGTGTACAGCGCGAGTAGTTTCCTGTCGAATATTGGGCCGTTTCCACCTTAACCTTGCCTCATTTCATTACTTATTAACTCGGCACTTTAGTTTTTGAAGGATTAGAGTAAGGGGTTTCAGGGGACCTAAGGTTTAAGTCACAACGATTCACTTAGCCACAGTACATTGACGAAGTCCAATTTACTGCGCGGTGCCATTGAGGTGATGTGATCCCTATTTCAAAACATGGATCCAAGGGTTTTATCCTGCGTCTGCAGTCAATTAGCAGGTGTACTAGAGTTTCAGACTCCATGTCGCAGAACCGGCTTTTTTCACAAGAAGTTAGGCCGTTGTTATGTAAGTGCTTCTTGAGCTTACAATGGCCAGTGTAGAACCCGACAAGTATCCAGAGTAGCGGTTCCTCTTGCTCGGTCGGAATTTCGGGCATCGGACCCGAAAGGTTTTGGATTTGACAACTGTCGTTCGTATATTATTGGCTTTCTATATTACGACTATCATATCGAACCACAGCAAGGTATACAGAGACATCCCACCAGAGAGGTCTTAGATTTCACATTGACTCTCTGTTATACAGGTACGAGAACAAAAAATTGGTGCTGTTGTTCCTCTTACTCGGTCCGTCCATTGCTGCTTTTGGATGTGCTGTCTTTACTAGATCATTATGTAAGGAATTTCGAACATCGGATTGGAAAGGTCTTGGATTCCACAACTGTCATTCGTATATTATCGGTTTTCTGTGGTACGAACACAAAAAATTGGTACTGTGGGTTCTCATGGAGTACTATATTTGTACTTATGTAATGAATTTCAAACTTTATGCTTCAGCGAAAGAACTTCAAAGACCCACTTTAAGAGATCCGATAATTCAAGCTTACCGATTCAGCATCACCAGCTTAATAATACCGCTCGTAAGTTGACGACTGCTGCATATGCAACCATGAATTGACAGGGGAAGGATCTCGAAGGCTTTCACGAAGTTTAACGTGCCGCGCATAGAAACTCACAGCAAAAAAACGCGTTCATGTTGCCTCATAAAAATCGTCTTTAATGATGTTTTTCATATTTTCTGCCACAATTTATTATTCGCTAATGTTTATGTACATATGTATGTATGTATGTAAATGCACGCACGCACATTTTTATAGACTTTCATCGTTTTACTTTTCTATACTCGTTTTTTGTTTAGTAGGTTAACCCTCCGACGCTCTCAATGTGGTGTGAGGTGTGTGTGTGCATGTTTGTACGCTTCAGTGACGCTGATATTTTTAGACATTCCGACGCTTTTATGACAACATTCCTACACATTTACTTAAGTATCTGCCACATAAGTACATATTTGTATGGACTTAATGTTCGCGGCTGCAATTATCATAGAGCAACGGCTAAGGAGGGGGGAGTGCGTTACACTAGTTGACGCTTCGTTTTGCCGGCATAAATCGACTGTCTAGTAGCTGCTTCGCTTCTAAACGGAAAATGTTTCTAATTTCCCCAATTTATGGGACAGCAAAACATGTGCGTGCCGCCACTAAGTGTCTACTGCTGCCACACACGCCCCCTCCCGACAGCGTCATCAACGCTTTACACGCTCGCATTGGCAAGTGCATTTGTATGTATGCCAACGCGGTGTTAATTCTCGTGATGAAATTTGAAAATTTCAACTTATTTGTTTGACAACTGCTCAGCGGCTGTAGACGCTTCTAAGAGTACATATGTACATATTTACATGTGTCTCTGAGACTCTTGCAAATGAAAAAAATGTTTTATTATGCTTTGTGTATAAGTTTTAATGCTTTTGCTTGCGCATAGTATGTGCTTTATTTGGTTTTTCGTGGCAACCCCCCAAACCATGGCGTCGCAGCACTTTTGGGGATGGGCGGTCCTGTGGTGACAGCTGTATGTGCTGCTGGGCTTAGTTAGATTTTCGTTGAAATTCTTTAGTAATGCACTCATCGGCATACATAACTCGGTGATTCAATGCTTCATTGTGCGTTTTATTGATGTGCGAGACAACTGTAAAAATATTTGAAATGACTAATTATTTACCACAAATGATTTAATGGAGGGGCCGATGAAGCATAAAAGAAATTTTCGAAATTTTCTTGTTTTGTAGCGGGTATGATTTGTGGCACGATTCTTTTTCAGTTTTTGTGATTCCTGTTTCAATCGTTTGCTTGTGTTGGAAACGCTCTGAGCACAGCAGAAAGTTTTCTGGAAAATTAGGTTAGGAAACAGCCGTTGCCGAAATCGGTAATGCCATTTTTTAAGTCCCATAGTAATTACTGCTTATCGGGTGTATGAGGTCGTTGACCTCTTTTTCATACAGCTTCTACTCAGTCTTCTTCGGTTCAAATTTAGAAACCGATCTCGTCGATTCTTTTTTGAACTCTGGTTTAGCTCTGCTTCTCCCGGCCGGTACTGCGTCAAATACTCGCAGAGATGGAGTCTTTTCATCCATTTGGACGACACCTAGATGACCTAGCCAGCGTAGCCGATGTCTCTTAATTCGCTGAACTATGTCAATGCCGTCGTATATCTCGTACAGCTCAACGTTCTATCGACTGCAGTATTCCCCATTGCTAATGCGCAAAGAACCATAAATCTTACCCAGAACCTATCTCTCGAAAACTCGTAACGTCGACTCATTGGATGCTGTCATCGTCCATGCCTCTGCACCATATAGCAGGACGGAGTGACTTGTAGAATTTGGTCTTTATTCGTC
Source organism: Bactrocera neohumeralis (assembly GCF_024586455.1). Classification (NCBI taxonomy): domain Eukaryota; kingdom Metazoa; phylum Arthropoda; class Insecta; order Diptera; family Tephritidae; genus Bactrocera; species Bactrocera neohumeralis. Next base: position 81,448,998 of record NC_065921.1, on the reverse strand, counting down.
GAGAAGGAACTTTACTTTTCAATAGCCTACTAAGTCCGATGTGCTACCCTGTTGGCATGAGTTATTCTGCATTGGATTTCGAGGCTGACATTGTTATTGGTGTTAATGCTGGTTCCAAGATAGAGAAATTGTTTACGATGAAGTCGCAAGTGCCACCACTGTTTGTTTGATGACAGGAGATATTTCGTCTTGTCTCGTTTACTACCAGACCCATTTGATTCACTTCTTTGTCCAACCTGGAGAAAACTGAACTAACGGCGCGGTTGTAATGGCCATTGATGTCGAAGTCATCGGCGTACGTCAGCAGTTGTACACTCTTGTAGAAGATTGAAGCTTCTCTATTCAGATCTGCAGCTCGAATTATTTTCTCCCAGAGTAGATTGAAGAAGACGCACGATAGGAAGTCGCCTTGTCTTACACCTCGTTTGGTATCCAACGGCTCGGAGAAGTCCTTCCCGATCGAATGGAGTCCAATTCGTTTGTTGATGGTGGGCTTTAATCTTTCACACAATACGCTCGATAGAAGCTCATATGCGATGCGAAGGCTTATTCCACCTTAGTTCGCTCAGTTGCCTTCCATCCATCGGCCCCCGCCGCTTTGTTGTTCTTCAGACGGGTAATTGCTATTCGAACTTCGTCATGGTCGGGCAATGGAACGTCTGTTTCGCCGTCATCGATTGCGGAATCGGGTTCACCATCTCCGGGTGTTATGCTTTCTCTGCTATTCCGCAGGCTGGAGAAGTGTTGCCTCCATGATATCAGTATGCTCTGAGCATCAGTCACTAGATCACCTATGGGAGGTCTACAAGAGTAGAATGTTATTCAGTCCATGAAATAATTGGTCTTAGGACGTTTTCTGTTTGTAATAATCGTAATCGAGCCAATACAGCGCTTTTCAAACTGTTACTGGCATAACCTCGCTGGCATGACTCGCTGTGGTGTCGCCTCGCAAATTTAAAAGCTACAATTAAATCATATTAAAAAAATAAAAACAAAGTGAAAAATCGCAAATTTTGCGCTTCAGTAATACCGTTACTTTTAATATTCATTTATGCATTAAATCGGTTGATGATGTTATTTACGTGTCAAAGGCGCTTAATTTAAATACTCATCGCATGCTTTGCTTTTATTAATAATTTAACTGTAAATTTGCAATTTTTACATATACACATGCTTTTTGCATATGTATGTATGTACTAAGGTGTATGTGTAGGTATGTGTTGTATGAGATCAATTAATTTTTATTTACTGCTACAAAGCTACACGTACATATAATCACACACGTAGGGGGCGCAGGCACTTAAATAGCCGCAGACTTCTTTAAAATATACATACATATATATGTGTATGTATACCATATATGTATGTATATGTAATATAATTTCACTTGCAGCCACGGTTATACATATGTATGTAGGTTTGATACTATTGCTAATTTTATGCGATGGTTTCGCCTTATTAAATTATTTGCCTGCTGCCACTTGAAAGGCATAGCAAATACATAGTATATATGTACTTACATATGTCTGCAAATACTCAATATAACTGTATATGTGTTTCATATTTGATTTCACAGAAATATACAATAATAACAATTACAAAAAATTTTCGCTGCTGAGTCACTCATCAGTGAGAGCTGAGGTCATACATTTCTTTGTCCGATAGGAAGTTAAAATGAGTTTGCCGACTTAATTTGTTAGTAATAAATTTTAATATATTCTGAGTGAATGAAATGTAAATATATTCTTTGGATTTGAGAGATTGCTTGGAATCTAAAGATATTTTCAATAAAAGCGGAGAGGATGCATTTGCTGATGGTAGGGTTCTTAGCTACGTCATCAGAAATCTCTCAAATACTTGTGTCCGTGATAAGGCAGACTCCCTCAAAAATACTTCTGCAATATTTATGTATATTTGAAGGCAGGCCAATAAATATCAGACAAAAAAGAACCGCTTAGTTAACCGAAATACTGGAACTGCTGCTCTCGAAACTCAAAATTGTTGTATAGAATCATATAAGGAAACAAATTTCTAAAATATTTTTAATATTTTTAGTTACAAATATTTTACAATGGAAAATGATTTTAAAAGTATTTTTAATTTTTCTTTCATAAAAATATTTTTCCAAATAAATTTTTACACTGGAAAAAAATTTCAAAAATATTTTTGATTTTTTTAACTTGAAATATTTTTCACTAGAACATGATTTCAAAAATATATTTAATTTTTTTTAATCAAAAATATTTTACAGTGAAAACAAAAATTCAAAAATGTTTTTGATTTCTTTTTATTTAATTTTTTAATTTTCAAATATTTCTACTGGAATTTGATTTTTCTTCTACACTGGTAATATTCAAAAAAATTCTAATTTATTATACACAGAAAAATAATTTAAAAAATATTGCTTTTAATTTTCAAATATTTTTAACTGAAAAATAATTTAAAAAAGTCATACTGGTTTTTTCAAATATTTGATTTTGATTTTCAAATATTTTTCACTGGAACACGATTTCAAAAGTATTTTTTGAATTTATTTTTTTTTTTAATATTTTAAATTGAAAAAAAATTTCAAAAATATTTTTGTTTTTTATTTAAATTTTTCACTGAAAAATGATTTCAAAAATATTACTGAGTTTTTTATTTTTCAAATATTTTTATTGGAAAATGATTTGAAAAGTATTTTTGATTTCTTTTTTACTTAAAAATATTTTACACTGGAAAAAAATTCAAAAATGTTTTTGAAAAATGCTTTTAAAGGTTTTTTTGATTTATTTTTTACTTAAAAGTATTTTACACTGAAAAGAAATTGCAAAAATGTTTTTGATTTTTTGAGCTCAATTTTTTAATTTTCAAATATTTTTACTGGAAAATGATTTCAAAAGTATTTTTTGATTTTTTTTTTTTTAATATTTTAAATTGAAAAAAAATTTGAAAAATATTTTTGATTTTTTTAACTTTTTCACTGAAAAATGATTTCCAAAATATTACTGAGTTTTTTAATTTTCAAATATTTTTATTGAAATTTGATTTAAAAAGTATTTTTGATTTCTTTTTTAATTAAAAATATTTTACACTGAAAAAAAATTCAAAAATGTTTTTGGAAAATGCTTTCAAAAGTGTTTTTGATTTATTTCTTACTTAAAAGTATTTTACACTGGGAAAAAATTGCAAAAAATGTTTTTGATTTTTTGAGCTCAATTTTTTAAGTTTCAAATATTTTTACTGGAAAATGATTTTAAAAGTATTTTTGATTTATTTTGTACTTGAAATTATTTTACATTGAAAAAAATTTTAAAAAAATTTTTGAATTTTTTAACTCTCAAATATTTTTTACCGGCAAATAATTTCAAATTTTCAATTTTGGGTTATAATTTCAAAAGTATTTTTGATTTATTTTTTTACACTGGTAAAATCCAAAAAAATTTCTATTTTAATACACTGAAAAATAATTTTAAAAATAATACTGATTTAATTTTCAAATATTTTTCACTGGAACACGATTTCAAAAGTTTTTTTGATTTATTTTTTTACCTCGGTAAAATCCAAAAAATTTCTAATTTAATATACATACATATGTACACTCAGCAAAAATTTAAAAATATTGCTGTTTCTTTTTTTTTTTTAATTTTCAAATAATTTTCACTGGAAAATAATTTCAAATTATTTCTGATTTTTTCACTTTAAAATATTTTTCCTAACTAAAAATACGAGCTTACGTCAATAGTACCTTCCATACTTCTAGTAATTATTTGCCTCTCGAAATACTTACCATATATGCACATATGTATGTATATTTAAATTTTTTTGCGATATTGTAGTACAACACCTTCAGTACAACAACAACAGCAGTCGTGTTATACATTGTTGAACGCCTTCGTTATTTGAGTTTTCAATGTCATTTGGTGTACTACAAACTGCAAAAAAAAACTAAAAAACATATAAAAATACACATGTACTATACTTATTAATAAATAAAAGCGAAAATTAGATTATAAAAAATATATTTAAATACCAAATAAGCACAAACATGCATACACATGTAGTTACTGCCACACTTGCCGCGCTGTGGTGTAATTAAATCCGTGCGAGTACTGGTAAAGCGTGAAAAAAACTATTTATTTATAAAAATATTAAGGCAACAATGTGCAAAAACCGCAAAACCACTTCGGCATAAAAGCACACACACGCGAAAGAAGCTCCAAATACGTACTTATATAGAGTGCATATAAAGAACGAGGCGTTGAAGCAATACAAAAACCAAAAACCAAAAAGTGTAACAAAAAAGTGGTAATTTGAAGTGAAGATGAAAACGGAGAAAATGAATTAAAATATTTACATACATTTACATATCATATACATATACAAATTGTGGTCATTGAAGGTGTATGTTTCATTATTTCGATATCACTTCTACTTTATTAAACGAAAAGAAAAAAAAACGTCGACTGCGGCTGCAACGAAGCTATATGTTAATACCCTTCTCAATTGCATTTTTTTAGCATAAAAGGGTATAAAAAGATCTTAAAATTTTGTGCAGTTATCTTTTTAAGTGAGTTTTCGATATAAGAACTTGATTTTTATCGTTCAGTTTGTATGGCAGCTATATCCTATAGTAATCTGATCTAAAAAATTTCTTCGGAGATTGCACCACTGCCTCAAAAAATAACTCGAACCAAATTTCGTGTCGATATCTTGTCAAATAAAAAAGTTTTCCATACAAGAACTTGATTTTTATCGTTCAGTTTGTATGGCAGCTATATGCTATAGTTGTTCAATCTAAACAATTTCTTCAGAGATACAATTATTGTCTTAAAAAATAGCTCAAACCAAATTTCGTGTCGATATCTTGTCAAATAAAAAAGTTTTCCATACAAGAACTTGATTTTTATCGTTCAGTTTGTATGGTAGCTATATGCTATAGTTGTTCAATCTGAACAATTTCTTCAGAGATTCAATTATTGTCTTAAAAAATAGCTCAAACCAAATTTCGTGTCGATATCTTGTCAAATAAAAAAGTTTTCCATACAAGAACTTGATTTTTATCGGTCAGTTTGTATGACAGCTATGTGCTATAGTAGTCCGATCTGAACAATTTCATTAGAGAATGTAGCGCTGCCTTAGATAATAATCTCTACCAAATTTCGTGAAGATAGCTTGCCAAATAAAAAAGTTTTCGAGGCAAACTTAATTTGCCCCTTTGAGCTCATAACAAATACTAATTTAACCATAAGCCGCCGAAAACAAGCGCTTTCCACCTCACCACCCTTGCGAGATCTTCGTCAGCGTATTTTACTTTGCTTATCCCAACTACATTTATTGCTTTTCAATACATAGTCCCTTACACGCCTTTTTTAATTCCACAATTCTTTTGTGTTTAATATTTTATTGCTTTACTTTGCACAAAAATAACACAAAAAGTATAAAAAAAAGCAGTAACAACAACACTTAGTTGAAAATCAACTTTTAATTCTCATGATAATTTCGCATTCTACAAGTCGTCATTATCCAACAGGCCAACATCTTTGACGGATCAACAAGCTCAGTCGCCGCTCGCTGTCCATTCATCCAGACGTCTAGGCGGAATTCAAGCGCTCACCGCACGCACACATACCCACAAATTCATATATATGCCTACTATATTACTGCTGCGATTCTCTAGCTGTCTATCTGCCGCCTGCTTTGGCTACTGTCTTCCGCGGCCACACAGCACCGCAGCGCTCTAAGTCCAAAGACCAGTCTTGAGCAGCTGGTTGTTGAACAACTTTTCACTTCTTTGCGGCTGCTTTAAGTAGTGATGTTGCTTTTAATTAATATTTTAACGCATTAAGATTCTAATTAAAAAACAAATGTGTCTCTCTGACGAGTGCAAAAATATGTGAAAAGCTCTTGTGAGTAGACAGCGCAAATTTATGATCCAACGGCGCGATAGGTGATTTTGTCACGCAAGTGCCAACGTTGATTTATTTGTATGTACGCTTTAAAATGCTGCTTCGGAAAGCTTTTCAGTTGGAGTACGGGTTCTAACATTTCTTTTATCCATTGGTTCTTCCGTAGACACCGCTTACTATAGCCGAGTTAACAACAGCGCGCCAATCGTTTCTTCTTTTCGCTATTTAACGAAAGGTCCTTCTCCAACTAATTTCTCCAACAGCGGGTACTTCGTCGAATACTTTCAGAGCTGGTGTGTTTTCGTCCATTCGGAGGACATGATCTAGCCACTGTCTCTTAATTCGCTGAACTATGTCAATGTCGTCGTATAACTCATCGTTCTATCGGGTGCGATATTCGCCACTGTCAATGCGCAAAGGACCATGAATCTTCCACAGAACCTTTCTCTCGAAAATTCGTAACGTCGACTCATCAGATGTTGTCATCGTCCATGACTCTACATCATAGAGCAGGACGTGAATAATTAGTTTGTCTTTGTTTGTCGAGAGTTTACTTCTTAATTGTTCGTCGAGAGAGAGAAGAGTTATTCTGCGTTTTGAAATGAGAAACACTGGATGAAGTGTCAGATTTTGCTTATCGATTCCTTATCCAGTCTGGAGAAAAAGAACGTTGACGTCATACAAGACCTCAACTTCGGTTCGAAGAGAAATACGCATCTTTTACAAAGGACGGCTAGGTCTACGTATAGTATCTAATGAAAACACAATCAATTAATTAAGGATAACAAATGTTAGCATGTACAGGGAACTGGAGGAAGTACTGAGTTGATTTTAGACTGTTTTTGGAAAAAACCGTACATTTTTGCATTATTTGGAAACATTTTACCTTTGACGATTGTATATTTCAATGGATCTCACAGATTACCAATATTTTGTATTAACTAAACTCATCTCTGATTACATTTAAATGAGATTATCTGAAACGCCATTTCGCGCCGGTTATAAAAGCATTGCTGGAAACATTTTACGGTTAAAAAATGGATCTGTTAACTAAATCCTTTGAAAACTAAACTCATCTCTGATTATCATCAAAAGTCTGAAACAGTCGTTAATGACTATTAGCAAAGACAATAACCCCAAGATCCATAGATCTTCCTAAGGAATGTTGTATTCGCTAGAGTGGTCAATGACCTCAACTTGTTTTCCTAGATAAAGGTAAACAAAGGGGTCATTTACCTCGTACCTTTGTAAAGGTTTTTGTATTCGCTAAAGGGGTTATTGACCTAAAGTTGTAAGTTGTTCTCCTAGATAAAAGTACACAAAAGGTCATTGACCGCAGGTAGGCTGTTGATCCTTGGGTAAACAAAAAGATTATTGACCTCTGGTTGTTGTCCTCGCTAAAGGTAAACAAAAGGGCCATTGACTTCCGTTATATTACACTCGCTAAAGGTTATTGACCTCACTAAAGTTTACGGCCTCTTTGATAGGCAATTGCAAACCTCTTGATGTCTTTTTTTTTGCGAGAGTACACAAAGCCTTTCAAAAATTAAATGTTTTTTGGCAGTTTTGTTGCCAGACTCGCTGAAAATATTAATTTTATTACATGCGTGGATCTCATCTCAGTTATTTGGGCCACCACCAATTTTTTTTTCTGAGATGGAGTTACCAGAAAAATCGCTGTTAACCACAATAACAGCATAATCACCAACTAGAGTAATGAGTTTTACAAAACTAAAGCATAAATCGGGCAAAAATGCAATAAACTGCGCATGCGCACGCAGAGCAAACACAGAAACCACACGCTACGCTTATGTTATATGGCTTTCTTGCCTGCATTTATACGCGTATGTGGTCCCGCTGTGTTATTTGCATGCTTACACCGGTTCAGAGGTTACTCAGTTAGCTGGCCAACCGCGACTGACCGACCAGCCAACCAACCAACTGACTTTGCGGTTCCTCATTACTACGGCAAACGCACAAATACTCACATATGGTTATATTGTTTAACGCTCTTTGCTCCGCATCTGCACACGTTGCGGTCAAATGGCACGTAGAAGTGCTGGAGAAAAAGCAGAAAGAAGCCAGGCGCTTACAGAAAATGAGTAATAAAAGAAAGTCTATAAGCAGTAAAATTAAAAAAATAAAACAAAGCAATTTTCGAGTTGAAAATTGTGGCGCTCGTGTTTGCGGTAAGCATGTGTTTGCATATAGAGCTACATATCTAAAATCATATGTATGAATAGACGCCTTAGCGCTGCCAAACTCCAGCAACTCTTGGCCGCGGCGCTGCCGGACCGCCGGTATTATTGATGTTCGGCGAATATTTTAAGCCTTAAAGCAACACCATTGTTTCTGGCCGCAGCTCTAACTGTTCCGCGCTGCTTTTGTTATTTTTTGTTGTTGTGCTGTGCAATGCTTCACCGCATCTCAAAAACAATAATAGAAATTTACATTTCCATTTGTACAGTAATATGTACTTACATATATACATATGTGTGCGTGTTTGTATTTCTTGATTCTTTGCTTTATTACCGCTTAAAACACCACCAACAACTGCTTTCTTCCATCAGCAATTCTGAGCTCACATTTTACTTTCTTCTACTTTTTATTGTTGCTTTTGCTTGATATCGAATTTTAATGATTTTTAACTTTATATTCGTTTTAAATCTTCGATAATAAATTTTTTGCTTTCAAATCTTGTTCCCCCCTTATTCTCTTTTTTTTTGATTTTTAATTCTAACTGAAGTGCTACACACTTGAGCTCAGCGCTGTCGATGCTGCTGGTGTCTGTTTGTTGCTTGGCGGCTGTCGCTGTTTTATTGCTATTCGGCTAAGTCGACGTGTAGATCGCGCTCGCCATGCATGGCAGTCTTCGTGGTACTTTTCTGGTGTTCTATGGCACACAGACATATTCATACATATAGTCTTCGAACCGTTCTTCACTTCGAGCCATTCCAAAACACATTTGCGTGGCTCTCAAGTGCCCTGGAGGTCGTCTAGGTTGTTGAATCGCTTGCTGGAGGCTCCATTTTCAATAACAGAAAGTGTAAGAAAAATGTGGCCGTTAAAGATTATTAAAAAAATGTGAAAAAGAAAGATTAGCGAAAATAAGTAATAAATATATGTGCCACAACTTGACTCATTTCCTTTTAAGTGACTTTCTAAAAACAATTTTTTGTAAATACCCTCACATTAAAATTTTTTTAACTAAATTACCGAAGGATTTGCAAAGAATGGTTTATCGAAAATGCTGAATATCTTAAAAGTAGTATCCAAAAACCTCTATTTCACAGCGCGCATATTTCTTTCTTTTCGTTCATTTTTCATCTTTATTGTGGTAGACAACGCTTACGCGGTTATAGCCGAGTTTAAAACAGCGCGCCAGTCGTTCATCCTTTGCGCGTTTGGCGCCAATTAGAGATTCCAAGTTTAGTCTGTTCCTTCTCCACCTGGTCTTCCAACGGAGTGGAGGTCTTCCTCTTCCTCTGCTTCCCCCAGCGGGCACTGTGTCGAATATTTTCAGAGCTCGAGTGTTTTTTATCCATTAGAACGGCATGATCTATCAATGCGAATCTTCTACTTACAGTCACGCGAACACACTGAGAGCATACTTTGTTGACACTCCATGAAAAGATGAAAACTTTTCTCGTTCCTAAAGCAGGCGGGTCTACGTGACAGGAATTTTTATCTAGCCAAGAACTGCCAGGTCGACAGAGTTCCTTCAAATTATTTCAGGGATGTTTTCGGCCTCTTTAATAACAACGATAACGTCTCTATAGTCCGTAGAATGTATTCCACTATTTTTATTTTTAAACGGAGCTTCAAAGTGACATTCCGGTACCATAAACGATCAAAGTCTTGAAGATCATGCCTTATGGCCTCGCTTTCTGCCTTATTTTTTTAATTTTTGGTGAAGTCAGTAGGGTCAGTTTGGTAGTTAGGTGGAGTGACTTTAGGAGACCCATTGTTAAATCACTGGGTATAAAAATTCTTTACTCTAGTGTCTCCTCCCTGAACCATCACGTGCTTCTAATGAAGTTCATCAGTACAAAATGTTTTATTGTTTCTTTAAAATATTACTCAGCCTCTGTCTCATTCCTGCTTGATTCAGCATCTTTAAATATTTGAAAATAGAATACTCATCTTTCTTTACGGTTCCATGAGCTATTCTCGAGAAAGCTTGATATTTAAAAGATGGATCTTTTGTGTGGGAAATTTAACAGATCGGTTCGAAGCCCAAATAAGTATTAAGTTCAAAAGCTTAATCTTTATAAGGGACTCATTTTACTTCAGGGTGCCATAAGCTATTCTCGGGAACACCTGGGGCCTAGTAGATGGTTGGTTATCTGAAACTAAGATCTACCAGATCAGTTCGAGGCTAAAAGAAGAAGTTCAAAAGCTTGATATTTATAAGGGACTCATTTAATTTCATGGTTCCGTGACTTGTTCTCGTGAACACCTGTGACCTATTAGTTGAATGCGCGATCTTTATCTGAAAGGTCATCTGAAACCAAGATCTACCAAATTAGTTCGAGACTCTAAGAAGTAAAAAGTTCAGAAACTTCATATTTTTAAGGCACTCATTTTACTTCATGGTTCCATGAGTTATTCTCGGGAACACCTGAGACCTAGTAGATGGATAGTCATCTGAAACTAAGATCTACCAGATCAGTTCAAGGCTAAAAGAAGAAGTTCAAAAGCTTGATATTTATAAGGGACTCATTCCATTTCAGAAGTAAAACATTCTTTAAAAGTTATCTTGATCTACCAAATATCGAGACTCTGCACTCATTTGAATGGTTCCATGAGTTAGAACACCTCTATTAGATGGATAGTCATCTGAAACAAGATCAGATCTTGTTTGAAGCCAAAGATGGATGCAAGATCAGATCTTTATCACGCGCGATTTTTATCTGGGAGGTCATCTGAAACTAAGATCTACTAGATCAGTTCGAACCTCAAAGATGTAAAAAGTTCAAAAGGGACTCATTTTACTTCATTGTTCCACGAACTATTCGCGGGAACACCTGAGACCTAGTAGATGGATGCTCGATCTTTATTGGTCATCTGAAACTAAGATCTACCTGATCAGTTCGAGTCTCAAAGAAATAAAAAGTTCAACCACGTCCAGACATCCATCAACATCAACTGATGATCATCACTTGATCTTTATAAGGGGCTCATTTTACTTCATGGTTCGATCAGTTCGAGTCTCAAAGAAGTAGAAAGTTCACAGCCTTGATCTTTATTGTTGTCGTACGCAGGAGAAGTAATTCGCAGGTGACAAAGCAAATTGAGTTAACATCACTGCTAAATAAAATACAAAAGTGCCGCTAATAACTCAACGAAACAAAAATGTGCGAAGTTATTTAGTGTGAAACTAACAAGGCGAACAATTAAAAATAGAAAAAAAAAATACATAATCGTCACTTGAGTGCGAGCAGGAGACAACTCATTGAGCAAATGTGAACCGCACAAAAAATAAGAAATAAATAAAATCAAACGCTTCAGTAATGTCAATTGGCGTAGCCAAGCACATACCTCGATAATTGCAAGGCAAAGTCGAAAAAGATAAACACCGTTACGAATGCATTCGAATGCGACACTGCACTCGAAAGATGGCAAGACAAGAGGGGCGATGGTCAACAAGGCGACGAAACTGCGCCGAACCGGATCGAGGCGTAATGACTGGCCCACATCGATTAGTGGCGAGACGAGACGATGTCAGCGCGTATATAAATTTATGTGAGCCGCGCAGTCGCTGACTGCTGACTTACGGTTAGTGGTCTTTCTGTCATTCCCCCCTGTCGGCTAACGTTGGCATTGACGCCACATTTCAACGCACATGCACGCATAATTCACAGTCCATTTTTGTGAAGGCGACTGCTGCAGCTTTTTTTAATTGCCTTGTGCGTTTATATTTTCAAGTCCATGGTTGCGCATGCGCAAGCAATCAAGCGTCACTGCAGTCAGCGAGGGCGTTGTCATGCGTCAACGTTGTAAACGCGTTTGTCTGTTCACGCATAACTGACTTTGGCTTACAAAGCGCAGCTTGTGTATATATTTTTTGTAATTTCTACTCAGCTGCGCTTAATTGGCGGATGCCGAATGATTACATTGTGGTTTTTCTATAATATACATATGTAGTTCAATATTATATAGAGTACTGGGTATTAGTCATTTCTGCCGTTTGTCCGTCTTTCCGCATTTAAAAATGAGAAAATGCGAAAAAATGGATTTATCTGGCCAAAACTCGGTTCGCTCCAAAAATAAATGGTGAGTCTTTTTATAGGTTAAGTACAAAAAGACGCGTAATTGTATTGCGGAATCAAATTTCTGGTGCCGAAAAGTTCAGAATGTTGGAAAAGACCTTCGGTGATAATTGTTTCTCGCGAGAAGTGTTTTTGTTTGGTACAAATTATTCAAAGAGTTGAGAATGCCTTGACAACAAACCACGTTCAGAACGGTCATCAACATCAACTGATGATCAACACGTCAATAAAATAAAGGAATTGGTGCTTGAGAACTGACGTTTAACAGTTCGAGATTTTACTGGCATCGTTGGAAGATCGGCAGGATCAGTGGAAACCATTTTGAAAAGATAATTTGGGCCTAAGAAAAGTGAAATCACGATTGGTTCCAAAATCTCCAAATTTTTTCGAAAAACAGCGTCGCGTTAACGTCTGTGAAATAAAGCTTTCCGACTACCAAGATGTCATGAAACATATTGTTACTGGCGATGTGTTTTGGATCTAAGCTTATGACATGGAAACAGACAGTCAGTCGGCCGAATATCGTGGCAAAAGTGAGCCGAAGCCAAAAACCCGCGTCAAAGTAGGTCAAAAATTAAGGTTATATCGGCAGTTTTCTTCGATTATCGAGGTATAGTACACTCCGAATTCTTTACGACGGGCCAAACTGTCAACAAAAAATACTATTTGAGTGTTATGTGTCGTTTCCGCGAAGGTATTCGTAAAAAGATTCCGAAATTATGGGCCGACAATTTTGGTTTTTGAAACACGATAATACACCGTCGCATGCTGCATTAATTCTTCGTGAGTTTTTCGCCAAATTTTCAACCAATATCGTGCCGCGACCACCGTATTTGCCTGTTTTAGCTTCGTGTGACTTCTGGCTATTCAGCAAACTCAAACAAGCGGTCCGGGGTAACCGTTTTGAGACAATTGAAGACATTAAACGAGAATCGGTACGCGCTTTGACGACTGTTCCGGAAATTGACTTTATCAACTATTCAGAGAATTGGAAAAAACGTTGACACAAGTGTATTGTGGTCAAAGGGGCTGACTTTGAGGGGACGACATAGATTTTGAAGAATATTAAAATCATGAACAAAGTCTAACTATTTTTTGCTCATCGTAGTACGATCCTTTCATATCCTCTACCTGGCAGTAAGAATTTGCGAACCCAAAAGAATTCTATACCAGAGATAAGAGCTTTAATGTGGTTGGACTCGAGAAGTATTTGCTAGTTCTTTTTATCTACTGCTGTCTTTTTTCACTCATCTTAGTAAATGTAAGCCGCAATGTGTTTTTCCAGCTGTTCCCTGATTACAGACATCATTTTCTAAAGGTTTTACGTCTCAGTGGTTCAATATGTTGACACATTTCGAATATCTCGATTTTCGCTACCAAAAAACCTCTAATTTCCAAGACTGCTGTATAGTATTACGCCAAAGGTACAATTGATCTAAAACTTCTCTGTTGAGTGGCTGCTTGCGTTCTATAGACGCTGTAAAAGCCGGCAGGTGAAATCAGTGGTTGAAAGCCCTCGCTTTCTAAATCCTTCACTAAAGTAGAGAAAGGGTTCTATGTCTGATACCCAAATGTTCCTTTAAGTTTCGAGAGTACTATATAGTCTGCGGTTTCGTTCTACCAAACTTCGTCGAATGTTTTCTTGGTTGTTCTTTTATGATGTGTCATTTTGAGTGCATCGTCTGTCTCACAAAGCGTTCTTTTTTTGACTCTTTTAATTATTTTTTACAACTTATTTATTTTTATTCATAAATTTTTAAGCGTTTCCGCTGCCGTTTACCGGTCTTTTATTTGGTTGGTGAAATAAAATTTAAATGCGTTTTAAAGTGTCATTTGCCATAAATTGGCAGAATTGTTGTAGCTACTCCTTCACATTTATGTATTTATCTACGTGCATCCGCCGCGAAAAGTCATCTTTTTTGTTTCTGTTGTTTTAAATCTTATTTTGTTTTTATTTATTTATTGGTGTTATTGTGTTTCGCGCATATCGCGGACAATGTGTCAGCCGCACAAAGCCAACTAGTCAACCGGCAAGCCAAAAAGCCAACCAGTTAAGCTGCCAGCAAGCGCCAAAGTGCCAAACTTAGCCGCCTCTTTTTCGTTCGTACACCCGTCCGCCTGTTCAGGCGTTCCGTTCATTTATCCATATGTCCGTCCGTCGTCACAAAATGTGGTAATCGAGTCATTTCGAACTTTGGCTGCCGCGTCGCATCGCCGTCATCTTGGTCGTGTGGCATGAATAAACAATTTTCCGCATTTGTAGCCGCAATCGCACAAGTTGTTGCACAAGTTGTCGCCGAACCAGTTGTTTGCCCGAACGCTGATGCAACTTGCCTTCTTTTTTTGTATTTTTTTTTCGGTGCATATTCACAAATTTTATTTTTAATCATTCGCTGTTGATTTATACGTTGCTTTTAGTCGCTTGGCGATGACTAATCGGCTGCCATAAGATTACTTATACGAGTGCGGAGAATGTATTCGTTGCAGCGTAGACATGCAATTTAATAGAGATATGAAGATGCCTAAAGATATGTTAATGTGTAATTGTTTTTGTTTGTTTTTATTATTTAATTTGATTTATAAGTTGTCACATGTTTTTGTCCTATTTTATTCGCTTATCAAAAAACAAAAGGAATTCTCGAACGGTTTATTTATGAATAGCTTAAAGTACAAGTTTTGTTTATTACAGAAAATTCGTTATACCTACATATATGTTCCCAAACTTCCGTAGTTTACATATTTTGAACATAACATCCGCTATTTATTTCCTCAAGAATGCTGTGATCAAGCTAATTTATCAAGCTTCCCCGATTTCATGGCTGAATCCAATACAAAGGCTCGCTGTAACCTCTGAAACATCATTTTAAGAAAAGTCTAGTATTAAATGTAAGTTAGAAGGGAGTTCCTCTTATCCGAGGATGTTGTGTCCTTTTCATTGAAGGTGTTTTTTTACGTGGCGGTCCCAAACCCAGCGCACAACCCTGCGGAGGGATGATTCGGCTTCTCACTTTAGCTCGCCTTCAAATGGATGTTTTTTTTGGCTCCCCAGAGCATAGTACTTTGTTTAGCTAAGGAAGAATCTGTGATCTGTGAAAACAATGCTTCATCTTCTGATAAACCCCATTTATTTTACTATCCAGTTTCAACTGTCTGATTACAGTACTCGTTTGTTCCCTCCTCACCACTGTGCACACTCACATTAATATCAATTAAATTGTAAGCTGTCAGATTGTCATGAAATAATGCTGAGAATTAATTAATTACATTCTAACTTTTACAAGTCAAGCTTATATTACGCGCGGCTTTAGCTGGAGAGATCGGAGGGGTAGCACTAATGTGGGCACATTTAAATGTCACTGACTATTTGAATCAATACACTGTGAAATTAAATAAAGTACCGAAGCGAAACGGTGCCATTTATAGCAAAACTTCGTAGTAATGATTAGGCACTTGTAATCAAGTAAATATAGAATCAAAATGTAAATCATCGAAAAGTAGAGGTTCTATTAAAAAAATTGTTAACCCTTTCTCAATATTATGCTATTATTTGGAACTGGATCCAGATACCTTGAGAAGCAGAAGGAACGCTTTTTAAATTCTAATTCTGTCTTTATATGGCTCCAACATTTTCAAAGCGTCGATTACAGTCGTGACCTTGAACAAGTGTGGAAATGGAATTACATAAACTCTTCGAGTACTGGCTACTTGCTTTCCACTCTTCATTTTGAGACTTTGAATTCATTGATTTCAATCTACCATGTTGTTCCCAATACCTTTTTGCATTACTTCCTTTATGAATCCATTTTTTTTTTCTAAGAACAGTTTCGGTTAGTTTTACAGGTTATTCTAAAATATCGATATTACGAATGAGTTGAAGAGAGAAGTGTCTGGAGTTGGTTTAGAGTTTTAACTATTGCTTGGGTTTTTTCAAAATGGTCTATGTATTGCAATTACCAAAGACAAACTGTCAAGGAACTCAGAGTAGAGGGCAAACCCTCATATTTGTTGGGGTTGCAGAGACGAAATTGTTGAGAAACTCACCAAGGCACTCATGATATGCCGATGCCTAGCCCGCAGGTCCTGGGACTGCAATCCAGGTAATATCCGGTGGCTGTTTATTATGATCGTAAGGCCTATTGTCACTCATGGAGCGGTAGCTTGGGCATCAAAGGAAACGCAGTCTTCGGTAGACTTTTAACTATCGAAGCTGCAAAGACTCGCCTGCGTCTGCGCTATAGGGGCAATGTGAACAAACAGGTAGCAAAACATACCATGCTGCTCATGGCAGCAGAAGGTTTTGACAAATGGAAGATAATGTAGTCTCAACAAATGAAGGCCCTAAGGGGAAGACATACCACTGGGCCTTTTTTCAAGGGACGGCGTTACGAAGAGGGTAAACTTTACAAAGAAGTTTAGAGTTACCCTCGGTATTAAGGCGAAATTGAGTGATTCCACGCTCGACCCACTACTGAGTGGCAGCACTTTTCAGTGGTATACTGACGGCTCGAAAACATCGAAATGCATTGGAGTAGACATTGCGGGGCTGCATACAAAACTATCCATACCAATGGGATGATCTTTCAAGCAGCAGTCTTTGCTATAAGTCAATGTGCAGAAATCAATCTCCATCGCAACTGTCGCAATCAGCGTATCACTATGATAAGCGATAGTCAAGCGGCACTAAAAGCGATCTCAGCTTTTAAGGTCAAATCGGTTTTAGTGGAGGATTGTATAGGAAGACAAAACCGCCTATCAGTTTGCAACCGTGATGGGATCAGAACCGTGCATTGCGGTGGGGCCCCACACCATAAAGGAGTTGCTACGCACAGAGGAAAGAACGGCACTGGCAGCAGGCAGCAGGAACCACGCCAAGCTTTAGAGATATGATCACCTTCCCCCTGAGAAAAATTCCGTCTCCTTGTCGGAAGGAGTCCTGCAGGACAGTGCAGTCTTGGGAAGCACTTGTTCAACATGGGCATAGTCTCTTACGCAAAATGTCGGTTTTGCGGCATGGAACACGAAACCGCCAGAACATCTGATTCTAGAATACCCAGCAATTAGTAGAAACAGGCTCAAGGCCCTAGGTTCCGTCTACGTGGACAGGGATCACATCACCACAGTCGCGCCCAGAAAGCTTCTGGAAGCTTCAGAGTGCTGGTCCTTTGTGACCATGTGATATAGAAGAGGGCACAATAGATCATAGGTCGCAGTGTAAAGCCTCAAAAAATAGAAAACTATAAAGTGGAAGACCTTCCCCTTACGATTAAGATCTCAAATTGTGAGAGAGTGTACCAAGCAAAAAAAAAAAAGCTTTTTTTTACCCACCCTAATAATATACGTAGTTGCATGTTGTATATTCGATATTATTAAAACTCAAAATGAAAAAAAAATTTAATTCGCCTTAAACTGGTTCAATACCCATTATAATATTTATTTTTAGACATTACATGTACATACATACTTATGTATGTATGTAAATACATTATTTGTTTGTACCATATTGATGTGGTTTGTTCATTTCTGGGTGCGTCGCAGGTCTGCGTTGTTACGATTTGTTGTTATTGCTATTTTAGTGTTGATAAAAATGCAATACTGCGAATATTACAAAATATTTTTCCAAACAAAAACGTAAACCAAAAATAACAACAACAAAAAGTAATATAAAAACAAAGCAGAATGCTTTCACAACGGCAGAACAGTCATGGGTGGCAACCGGGGCAGGCGAGGGGCGAATACTTTGGAATTCGCTGTTCTTGCCGGTTCTGTGCAACACAAATATTCAATTGTTTGTTGGACTGCATTATTTGTTGTGGCTCTGTTCATTAAGCACCGACTGTGCGCTGTAACGGCAATATCTGTTTTTTTTTTATTTGCACTTTTGTTGCTGGTTTTGTGCCGAAGTCTGTGTTTTTGTGCATTTTCGCCACACTTGCTGGCTGTAAATTATTTTTTTTTGAAAATTTTTTTTGTTTGCGGTGAGGCGTCGGTGCGCTGAGTCTAGTCGTTTCCGCGCCATTCACCCGTGATTTGTGTTGTTGGTCTCGGCGCTTACGTTTGTTCGACTTTGAAGGTATGTTGTTAACTTGCTTTATCGGTACTGTTTTCTTATTATTATTGTTATTATTTTTAAGTGCCTTACTTGCATGTTTAGCTACGAGTATTGGGCAATTTATAACAGTCAAGCAAGGTGCAGTCATGGCGTAGCTTTGCTTTTGATTTTTCAATTCTCGTTGATTACTTACTAATTGTAAATAAGCTAACGGAATTGTTTCATTGAAGCAGGAATTTTGAATTTTTTTAATGCAGAGTTTCTCAACTTTTTTTCATCGAAAATTACTTTATTAGTGCAGGGTTTCACAAACTTGTTTTATACGAAGTAATTTTTTTAATGCAGGGTTTCTCAAACTTTTTTTCATTGGAAATTATTTTTTTATTGCAGGGTTTCTCAAAACTTTTTTCATGGAAAATCATTTTTATTAGTGCATGGTATTACACACTTGTTTCATACGAAGTAATCTTTTTAATGCAGGGTTTCTAAAACTTTTTTTCGTCGAAAATTACTTTATTAGTGCAGAGTATCACAAACTTTTTTCATCCGAAGTAATTTTTATAGTACAGTGGTTCTTAAACTTTTTTGTCGGAAGTAATTTCTTATTGTAGGGTTTCACATACTTTTTTAATTACAGTTATTCGTTAGTGTAGGAGGTCAAAAACTTGTTTCTAAGCTAGGATTTTTTTAGTGCAGGGTTTCAAAAACTTTTTTTCAAAGAAAGATATATTTTTATTACAGGGTATCACAAACTTTTTTACAGCCGAAGTAATTTTTTTTAGTGCAGTGGTACTTAAACTTTTTTGTCGGAAGTAATTTCTTATTGTAGGGTTTCACAAACTTTTTTTCTCTCGAGTTAATTTTTTTTAGGTATAACAGTTTGAAAATTTAGCCTCCTTAGCGAAGCCTCTACAAGTGGGTCGATGCTGATCGATTTCGCAAGGACCCGAAATATGGTTATGTGTGCTACTGGATTCCAGCATTGGAAAAGTCATCAAGCTACTTCGCTGTCTTCGGTTCGAAAATCACCAACCAAATCGATCATGTAGTGAAGACCGAAGACACGTCTCCAGTGTTTTAGACGTGCGTACGCTCCGCGGTTGCAGCGAAGATACGCACCCGCCTCTGTACAGCAAAGCATTCCCGTCTACAAACATAGGGAAGGTACGACGTCAAGAGACTTTCTATTCTACTGGCACTGCTGATATCTGAGGGCATGTATCAGCAACTCGGTATAAGGGAACTTTCGGACGACATTTCAAGTTCCTTACGTACAGCGGCAAGCGAAAGACCTGTGAAAGAAAGATTGATCGTTGGTGTGTCCACCTCTTCGTCGGTTTTAAAGTCGCCTTCGAGGGCACGAAAAGGAACTGCCTCTATGCCGCTGTATCTGAACTTAGCATCCCCGCAAATCTAATTTAGTCTTACAGCCAGTACGGCTATTGTACAATGGCTAGTAAGAACTCCTACGATTGCGTCAAAATGAATCTTAATGAGTGCGAGTAGTTAGTGTAGTAGTAGTAGTTCTGCACTGGGCTAAAAGTGTTGACCAAAGTTCAGAGATCCAGCGTTGGAACTCAAAAGGACAAAGTAGACCCCAACTCATTCCTTATCTGATGTAATCAGGGCAAGGTTGCTACTCTTGCGAGCTCAACGGCTTCTATTAGTAAGTAAATAGACAACTGAGTCGACGTTAACTGGCACTCTGCCCAAGTAAAGTCTCACTCGCACGAGACATTAACACTCAAGTTTAAACTTTCCGAAACTCACAATATATTCACTTAACAAAAACAACTCCTTTAGATCTTCGCACAAACGGCGAACTTGATAAACTTCCGAAAGTTTAATTAAACCAGCGAAAAAGAAAAAATCTTGCTACTTTGATTGGCGTCTGCTCGCTCTGCCAATTAATTCCCCTTTCTATCAGAGCAAAGCGACGACCAACTGCAAGTTTGGCCCTAGTACAGCAGCAATAACAACAACAGCGCGCCGTTTTTCTCGTCCAGCGACTGATTAAAAATGTGTTTTGCAATAAATTATTTACTAACAAGATGAAAATAGCAATTCATACAATTGTTGCCATTGTCCTGGTTGTTGTTGCTATTGCTGTTGTTATTGTTGATTGTATGAGTATCGTTATCGGATTACTGTTTACAGCTGTTACTTTAGCGACAACAACAGCAACTGCGCACGGCTGTTCATGACTGGGTTTATCATATCGGCGCAATTGTTGGCTGCCGCTGACGCGGGCAATTGGCGCTGGTGCGTTCTTTCACAGCGTCCATTGAGCTACAGCGCGGATTGGATTGCGCAAATAATAATCGAAAAAACAACAACAATACAAAAGTTGTGATTCGCCGAGACTGCTGTTGGTTCCCGATAAAAGAACAATTTATTATCACAGCCGTGGCCGCGAGTCAATGTACTCACTTCCTCTCTGAGTCGGTTTGCATTGAATTACTATTTAGTTTTTTAATATTACATTTATTGTAGTTATTTATTGTTAAATGTTGTGCTCGAAGTTCGCAGTATATTTTTGTAACCTAAGCTGGGCTTACGAAATTACAGCTTCCTTTTTAGTGTCTTCATACTTGGTAGCTTTGGCCGCTTTGTGCTGTCCTAAAGAGAGTTATCGACAACTCCTTCCCCTTAGCTGTGCTGCTATGTAAAATAAAAACTTCACGGGCCTCCAGATCTCAATTCTACTAAACTGTTTTCGAATACTTAGGAAAACTGTAATCAGATAATATAACTGGTCTAAATTTCTCAGTCTTACGCAATTATTCAGACTAGATTTTTTTGGTTCTAAAGAGTTTTTCAAGGGTACAATGAATATTGAATTTATTATTTATTTATTTCGAAATAAAGGATGATCCATTTCGAAGTTCCCAACATTTTTAAAGAACAAACACAAAAACTTTAATTTAATGGGGAGTGTTTATTATAGTTCGAAAGAACATTCTTTGACATTTATTTTTTGAAGATTATATCTTTCAAATGTTGGCCGCGGCTACGTCTCAGATGATCTATCCATTGAGTCCAATTCTCGATGACTCGTTCGAGCATTTTGACTGGTTACTGCCAAATGACACGCGTGATGTTTTGCTCTAAGACCTGAATCGAAGCGGGATTGTCCGCATATACTTTAGACTTTACATATTCCCACAGAAAAAAGTCTAACGGCGTGATAACACACGATCTTAGTGACCAATCGACCGACCCAAAATTGAAGTTGTCTGCTCACCGAGGTGTTCTCTCAATAAATCCATTGATTGATGCGATGTGTGCGAAGTGGCGCCGTCATGTTGAAACCAAATGTCGCCGAGATCACGAGCTTCAACTTCAGGAATCAAGTAGTCAAGTAGTTCGATTTGTACTATGAAATAACGTTATGTAATAGTCACTGTTGATGGGCCTTCCTTCTTCACGGTTATTAAGAAAAATTATACCCTCGCATCTCAAAATACAGATGCCGTAACCTTGCTAGCCAACTGTTGCGTTTTTCCTCGCTCTAGAGCGGGTACATCGTGTGCTCTCCACTTGGAATTTTTTTTTATTTTTTTTCGTCTGTAGATCATAGCAAATTGGACGTGTCTTCAAGGAAATTTAGTTTATTTAACGACCGTTATCTGTATTTTTTAAGATTACCCTTCTAATCCGAAAAACTATTTGAGGACTGGTTCTAGTCTCCGATATTAACAAAAACAGCTTTCAAATATTCACTGGTACATATAATTTCGTTCGTGAAGGTTTAAAGTTTTCAAATTCTTGTCTAGTTTATAAATATTTTTTATAACATGCTGAACACAAAACTTTTTCCAAGCAGCAACATTTTTTATTTTTATAAAGTTTGTGAATTGGAAAGCGGTTGATATCACTAAATAATTTGTTAAGCTATAAAACTTATACTGCCATCAATCAAAGTTGACAGAAAACAAAATTCGTATAAAAGTTCTGCACAACAGCGCGTACTTAAATAACAATAACGGTAAAATGCATCAGCTGTTAAATATTTAAATAGATTATGGCATGCGGAATTCCTTCGTTTTCGCAAAAATCTGAAGTGGTGATATCTAGTGAATGTGTGTATGTATGTATGTATGTCTAAAGGATATTGAAGGATACGCAGCCATGCTTATACACTTGAATCTTAGTAGAAGCCATAAAAAGCACGTGTATTACCATAAATGCGTGCGGCGGAGCACAGCGAAGTGTAGAGCGAGCAATTTATGCAAATAAGTTCGTGAAACAATACCAAAGCAAAGGCAGGAAAAACGCTAACAAAAGAAAATAGGGGCTAAGCCATAGGAAAGTGATACCATAGTAGGGCAGCGCAACAATTCCGGCGGAGCAGCGACGGAAGTAACATGTTAAAGTTGATAGGGGTACAAAAGCTTAAGCAGAAAGGATAAGCGAGTAAGCGAATACGGAGAGCAGCGGATTTGTGTCAGCCCGCCGTGTGCATTGGAAGGGTTCAGAGTGGCCGCGTACAACCTGCCGCAACTCGGCAAGGGAGACGGTCAGGATTTGAAGCTTACATATTACGGCTTTTGTGTGGGGGTAGGAAAACGTGACAAAATCAAATTTATTTTTATTTCATTAGTGAGTACGAATGAAAAGAGTGAAGTAAGGAAACTAAAACACTAAAGACACAATGTTTTTATTATTAAAATAGATAGTGCTGCGTGTAAATCTGCCACGAAAGTCGAGGTATTATGGCGTAAGCGAAAATTTGATATGAAAGGCGTTAGTGTATGCTAGAATATGAAATAGTTTTATATAAGTTGGGTGGTCGTGGATTTTTTATAAATATTAAAGCAGTATCTAACCCAGTTTTTGGTTACCATGCGGTACATACATATGTCGCCTTTATATAATGTCCTTACTGAGCTCTGATTGAAGTATTTAGCGAAATATTTTGAAGATTCTTATACAGACTTCTGCTTAAACTGCATAATGAATTGTTTGAAGTTTAAGTCCCTAAAAATCAATGATTTGCCGTAGGTAGTGAGCAGAATTCTACACGTAACCAAGTCAGGAAAAAGCAAAACTCCACAGAATTGGGAACATAAATCCAACCTTTCACGGATTAGAGTTCATTGTCAATACAATCAGAAGAATGAAGTCACCTGGTCCGACATGGTCCTGTTAACTAACCATAAATCTGTGCTCAAAGCTAGTCAAGGAGTATCTGTCCTCACTAGAATGAGCGTCAAGCTACTTCATCATCAGACGGGTTTGGGTATCTGAGCTAGCTAGAGGAAGCACTCTTGCCCGCTCACATTGGAATGGAGCCTAGTTGGATCTCCATCAGCATCTTGCGTTCTAGTACTGAACCAATGAACTCGTGTGCGCTTAACAGGCGCTGGTCGACGACCCGCACCTATACGACTGCAAGATCTTTTTGGTCTAGAGTGGAACGCAGGATATTTTCTAAACTGCGGATGCCTTTAGCAAAGTAGGGGCTGGACAATGACCAACTGGTATTCATGCGCTTATGCTAAACATCTTGACCGACGATTTGTAGAGGATCTTATGATTAATTGTATAAGAGTTTTAGGTAACCTGCGTTCTAAGCTGTCCAAGTGAGATCCTTGTTGGGATCGACCTCTTAACCCAACCTAACGTAAACTGACTATTAAAAAACTCAAAAACAAAGGTAATGTTCCATGTTCGTATCTACTCGTTATTGCGACATCAGAAAATCACTCTCTGTCACTCTGATAAAGACTTAACTGCGCTGCTATTGGTTGGAGACGACTCTGCCCACTCTCAGATAAAATTGCAATAGGAACCCAAAGCGGGTAACACACCATAATGCCCAATGTATGCATATTTCAAAACATTTGTAAGCAAATTATTTTTAGTTACGTCAGCTACTATAACTCCTCTCTCTCTCTCTTCGGTATTCCACTCAATTCAAGGAATGAATGAAATATCCACAGTGCAATAACCGCTTTATGTGCTATTTCTTGTCCAGTTGGTATCATTGCTGTCAGCCACAATTGTACTCGCAGTAGCGACCATGCCTCGTCTGCCGCACTTTTGCTCGTCTTCCACAGTTTCTACTCTGACACTTGTTTTTTGCCAATTTTCGGCTTGTTATACATAGCTGCTGCAGTAGTTATTGCTGTTGCTATTTATGAGAGCAATTTAAAAATTATGACTCTTATCCGGGCTGCATTGTTTCATGGGTCATAATTATGCGCCTAATGGGGCGGTTATTAGTGTTACGACACGTAAACAAGAAAACGCCGCAGGTGAAGTAATCGTTGTTGCTTTTGTTTTGGTAAGACTTTGCGAAGCAATGGGTAAGATCCGTTGCTTTGAATTGCAGTGGAAAAATATTTATATTTTTTAAAACATTTATTTTTATTTTATGGGTATTAAGGGTCAGGGTTCATTGCATGTCTGTTATGTATTACTTTTTTTGGACATTTTTTTTCTGTGGCTTTGGCTGTTTTAATAGCAGCAAAAGTGAGATTCGTGCCAAAAATGTGGTTAATTTCAAACAAAATATGCCATGTGATTTTTAGACGCCAGTATGTATCAGCTGATATGTAGTAAATATGTATTCTCGATAGTTCTTACTTCCAGGATCTGTTTTTGGTAGGCTATTTTCATAACTGGTCGATTTAAGAACATTAAAGTAATGGTCCATGTCCAACAGTCCTTCTTTATAAAAGAGATCTGGTCCCTCAGTTTTTGAGATATCGATATGAAATTTTACATACATCTATTTCTCTCCAAAGAGCTTCTTATTTGTTAAAATTTCCGATATCGGACCACTATAACATACAACTGCCATACAAACTGACCGGTCAAAATCAAGTCTTGTGTGGACATTTTTTTAATTGACGAGATATTTTGACGAAATTTGGCAAAGATTATTATTAAAGCCAAGGCTACAATCTCCGAAGAAACTGTTCGGATCGTATCACTATAGCGTATAGCTGCCATACAAACTGACCGGTCAAAATTAAGTTCTTGTATAGAAATTTGTTTTGTTTGAGAGCTGATTGCCCAGTATAATGCCACAATTTCGTAACATCTTGTGCAGATTGGATCACTATAGCATATAGCTGCCATATAAATTGACCGCTCAAAATCAAGTTAAAGATCTTTTTATGTCATTTTATGCCGGAGTTAACGTTTTTTTTATTGTACGAGATTACAAAAAATTTTAAAAATGTATACATATGTACATATGTATATTATGTCTTATAAGTTGAAAATAATGCTGCAGGTAATAAATTTTGTGATTTACTATGGAAACATTTCGAAGAAATTTATTTTGCGTAATTTATTAATTCGATAACTTTAGCACAACAACGTTTTTCAATTACACAAAATATTTCTACTAATAAACAAACATTTTCTATGAATTTCACAAAACCCAAATTATTCAATTTAATTGGCAACTTTAGTATACGAAATGCTTCCAGCTATACAAAACAGAATTCTTTGAATAATGAATTTCACTTAAGCTTACTTCCTGTACACATACAAATAAACATAACATAATATGATTTCGAAAATGTCTATATACATTCTATATACATATGTACATCTATACACTTGTACTTAAGCTCTTATCTACTTAAGTATGCATATAACATTTCTAAGTAGCGCACAAACACACACAAATTATGGCGAAATGAGTAATTTCAATTAAAACATAAATTTTATGAGCACTCTTCTCTTTTTGGTTTGTTTATATGTTTGCAAAATGAGTAATTAACTAATTAGCAAAAGAATACATTTAGTATTAGAATGCCGCGGGGAAATTATAACAGCATATGCGCATATGTATGTACTTATATAGATTTATACGGTATTTTATGTGAGAACATTGCTTATATTAATTTTTTTATTTGTTGCAATAGGATTTTTTTTTGGTAAATATTAAGGGCCGCATTCAGTTGCGGTCAGCAGAAGATGCTTATGAGCAGTTTCACACGCTTGTGTATTAGTAGGAGATCATAACTCTCTCTCTCATTTTCAACATATTGTTGAATTTCGTTTATATTGAATTTTATTGTTATTTTATTAATTATTAGTATGCTTTAATAATTAAATAAATCCAAAATGTAATGCATTTAATTAATAAAGAATATTTTATGAAAGATGACAGCTGTTTATAGTCAATGTAAATTATCGAAATTCGATAACAGCTGTATGTTTATTTACAAGGCGTTTACATGGCGCTTAGCTATAATTGTGTATGCACTATAGGATTTTTTTGAATTTTTCTTGTAAAATAAAAACTCGGACTTCTAAAATAATATATTTTATACTAAATATTACAAATAAAAAATTAATTGTTACAAAATATAATTTCTCATTCATTATTTTAAACAAACCTTTTGTATTGCTCTTCTTTTGCAGTTTGTGCACACTTTTACTTTCAAGCAATTTTTATGAAGCAATGTGAAATACGAAAAAAATTGACAACACAAAGGAAATAATCTGTGCAAAAGCGCATTCCCCGCACAGTTACAGAGGTGAGGGGAGTTATAGCACATATTTTACAAGCTTTCGCGTTTATGCGCTTCAAATCGAATTTGAAAATCAACTGACTGGTGAGCAAGTTAACGAAAACGCCAACAACAAAAAATACAAGCAGGTAAGTTAAGCAGTGAATTTTCAGAAAAAATTGCCAAGCATAATAATAAAAATAAAAAAATGCACATGAGTTGAGAATGCAGTGAACCGAAAATCATTGCAAGCACAAACGAAAGGTAAAAATTGCGCAAGCAAAAAAAGTTAAAACTAAAGCAAAATATTTTGCAAGCTTAGTATATACGTATGTACATATGTATGTATTTTTTGATTTGATTTTTTTGTTTTATTATGCACTTAACTTCTCGCTTTTGCATTTTCTCATACTCATGCCCGCATAAATGCTTCACTGGAAAATGTAAAAAAATATGCATTTCCTTTCCGCTCACTTGGCTGTGGTGCTGCTGCTGTCGTTGGCAACGCCGAAAGTTCAATTTGCTTTTCAATCGTCGTTGGCCATTGCTCGCCTGCATGCGATTTGGGTCAATTGCATACGAAAATAAAGTGGTATCAATCGTAGAATTTGGCCCCGACGTGAAAAAAAAAATTAAAATTAAAAAAATTTAAAAAATTAAAATTAAAAAAATTAAAAAAAATTTAATTAAAATAATTTAAAAATTAAAACAAAATAAAATAAAATTTGTTTTTTTTTTGATTTTTTCTTAAATTTTATTTTTCTGATTTTGTTTAATCTTTATTTTTAAAATAAAATTTTATTTTTTTCAATTTAAAAATTTTAAGGATTTGCTTAATTTTTAAAATTAAAAAAGTTAAAATTAAAATTTAATTAAACAATAATTTTTAATTAATTAATCAATAATTTTAATTTTAATTTTCTTATGTTTTTAAATTTTTTTTAATTTTATTTCAATTTTTGTTTTTTTCTGGAATACTTAGTACATATGTATGTATCTTAGAAATTTTTTAAATATAAATTTTTAAAATTAAAAAAAGTAAAATTAAAATTTAATTAATCAATAATTTTTATTTTAATTTTCTTAATTTTTTAAACTTTTTTAAATTTTATTTTGATATTTTTTTTTGAATACTCAGAACATGTCTTGCAATTTTTTAAATTTTAATTATTTAAATTTTTTGTATACATACTTACTTACTATGTACATACATATTTTTTAAATTTTTATGCTTTTGGTTTATCTTATTCTAAATTCATCTAATCTCTGCTTTTAAATTTAAAATTTTGCCAACAGCATGTGCTTCTGGGCATTTGGCAAAGCTTTCGAGAATTATGTTTAACATTTTTGCTCTGTTTTGTGTATGTTTTATTGCCAAATTTGCCAGTGGGTTAATAGGCCGTCATGCCTGTGTGGTTCTGTCTGATATTTTTGTTTAGCGGCATCGCTTTTAAATTGCCTAGGTGTTAGCATAGACTAAACAGCGCACTGCGATTGGTAAACACATTTCATATTGACTCATTGGTGGAGCAAAAAAGCGGGCTAATGTGTTCCTTTGTAAATCAAGTATATTTTGTCTTTCCCATGTTTTTTTTTTGAGCGAAAAGCTAGAAAAATTATGTAAAATATTAATGAAATTTCTGGGGTGCAGAGAGCTCAAAATAGAATTTTGCTGTAAGGCATACATAAGTTGAACACACAATATTTTTGAAATAAAAGACCGTTTATATGCTGCTCTTTCGAGATTATAGTGCTTTACTATTACTGCCTACATTCAGGCGAAATTTAGCAAATAGTATTATCAAAGCATAGTTTTTGGCGTCAAACACTTGCTTTGCTGATATAAAAAGCTGATTTATTAAAAATTACTACTCAAATACTTTAATGAAACCATAATGCCCTTAAACTTACAATTAAAATACTATGAGTAAAATAACTCTGGCCTACATTCAGGCTTGTTTACAAAAATTTAGCAAAGTCGCACACCCAAATTACAATTTATGACCTTCATTTCGCACAAATCAAGTATTAAAATATATGTTCTGATTTTTGAAATTTTCCCATACTTGAAGAAAACAAATATTTTATTATATTTTTTTTTTTTTTCGCTTGTCTGATCACCTGCATGTACTATATACGCGAATTAGTCCCTCAGTTTTTTAAATATCGATATGAAATTGTGTACACGTCTTTTTCTAGCCAAGAACAACCTTATTTGTCGCAACCGCCGAAATCGGACCACTACAGCATATAGCTGCCATATAAACTGTACGACCGGATTCAAGTCCTTCTATGAGAAACTTTTGTATACGACAAGATATCTTAAAGAAATTTAGCACAGATTATTATCTAAGACAATGCTAAAATATCTAAAGAAATTATTCAGATCGGAGCACTATAGCATATAGTTGCCATACAAACTGAACGATCGGAATCAAGTACTTGTATGGGAAATTTTTATATTCGACAAGATATCTTCACGAAATTTAGCGCAGATTATTATCTAAGACAATGCTAAAATATCTGAAGAAATTATTCAGATCGGCATACTATAGCATATAGCTGCCATATAAACTGAATGATCGAAATCAAGTGCTTGTATGGAAAGCTTTTATATTCGACAAGATATCTTCACGAAATTTAACACCAATTGTTATCTAAAGCAATGCTGAAATATCTGAAGAAATTGTTCAGCTTAGAGCTTTATAGCATAGAGTTGCCATATAAACTGTACGAGCGAATTGAAGTCTTTGTATGGAAAACTTTTGTATTCGACAAGGAAATTTAGCACAGATTAATATCTAAGCCAATGCTAAAATATCTGAAGAAATTATTCAGATCGGCACACTATAGCATATAGCTGCCATACAAACTGAACGAGCGAATTGAAGTCTTTGTATGGAAAACTTTTGTATTCGACAAGGAAATTTAGCACAGATTAATATCTAAGCCAATGCTAAAATATCCGTAGAAATAGTTCAGATCGGAGCACCAAAACATATAGCTGCCATATAAACTACCGAAAAAAATCGGTTTTTTGTAGAGAAACTTTTTTTATGGAGGGTATACCAGCTTCGCTGCAGCCGAAGTTGATGTTTATTCTTTAATTTTGTTTAAGCTTAATATATTTTTACCTTTACTTCTTTTTTATTTTAATTTTTTTATTTTTATTTTTATTTCTATTTTTATTTTTTTTAATTTCTAATTTTTTAATTTTTTGTAAATATTTTTTTTTGCAGTTTTTGCCGCCTAGTAATTAAATTAACTTTCCTTTCATATTATTTTATTTATTTTTTTCTTTGTTTTGACCTCTCGCCATCGATTTCCGTTAATCTTAAAAACCATTTAATCTCCCATGTTGAATGATATTACTTTTGCTAAGCCCCCGCTGACACACACTGTTATTAAAGCCACACACACACACTTATTTGTGCATACACACATACACATACATAAATACACGTAACTACATTTGCAGACAGCAAACATCAGCTTTAATATCACAGTGCTCGCTTTGAGCCAGTCATTGGACTAACTCTTGCAGCTGTGGAGTGAAATGATACTCAGCTATTGTCTCTGGAGATACTAAAATGCGAAAGTAAAAATAATAATAATCATAAATAAGTTCATAAGTGCGCATTTCACCACACAGATTCCAAACACACACACATAAATGGCAGCTACGCAATGCCCTAGAATATTTACACACTGAAGGCCATTTAGCCACCTTCGAGTGGGCGGTGGGTGACCTCCCTACGCATCTGTTTTTAGGGTGCAATAAACCAGGTAGCTCTGTGGGGAAGTATTATTGTGTGTGCCTCATATTTATTTGTGTGCTTAGTTAAAGTCACTTGTGTACATATTTATATACATACATATGTGTACTTAACAATGACTGTGGTTACAACAGCGCCTGTCAACGACAGCAGCCCAGCAGCCGGCAGCAGGCGGCGCAGCATCAGGTGCTGCCACACTTTGTGGCCTTTTGTGTCATATTTTCTTGTGTCTTTTAGCAGTAAAATTAAATATTTTTTTTTATACTCTCGCAACAATGTTGCTAACATTTATAGTTTTGTTCACATAACGGTTGTTTGTGTCCTAAAACTAAAAGAGTCAGATATAGGGTTATATATTGATCAGGGCGACGAGTAGAGTCGAAATCCGGATGTCTGTCTGTGTCCGTCTGTCCGTCCGTCTGTCCGTCCGTCCGTCCGTGCAAGCTGTAGCTTGAGTAAAAATTGAGATATCATGATGAAACTTGGTACACGTACTTCCTTGGCTCCATAAGAATGTTCGAAGATGGGCAAAATCGGCCTACTGCCACGCCCACAAAATGGCGGAAACCTATAAAGTGTCATAACTAATAAAGATATTAAAGTGAAATTTGGCACAAAGGATCGCATTAGGGAGGGACATATTTGGAATAATTTTAACCTACTAAGTTTTTTGAACGGAAACTATTATGATGTCAACCAAACTCTACAGAGTCGTTTTCTTTAGGTATTTCCATATACAGTTCAAAAATGGAAGAAACGGCCTGCATACAAAGGTCAAAATCACTAAAAGTGCGTTGACTAACAAAAAACGTCAGAAACACTAAATTTTACGGAAGAAGTGGCAGAAGGAAGCCCCCAGGCTTTTTTAAAATGAAAAGTGTGGTGCATATCTCAGGAGCTACAGATTTCAATGAAATTCGGTATTATGTTTTCTTTTGACAACGAAATATGACTGAAATCGGTTCACAACCACGCCTTCTTCCAATATAAAGCTATTTTGAATTCCATCTGATGCCTTCTTTATATAATACGAGTATAAACATTAGGAACCAATGATGATAGCGGAATAAAACTTTACACAAATACGGTATTTGAAAAATATGTAAATGACGGATAATGAAATCTCGATTATTACTTTATAACTTTATTACTGTATAAAATGTTCGGTGACACCCGAACTTAGCCCTTTACTTGTTGTGTTTCATTTTATGAAATGTTTCGTTTAACAATAGTATATGTGGAGCCTCTTGTGTGAATATGTATAAACATGGAAATGAAGACAATAAAAGCTGGCAGTGGTAAAATCAAGAATAAGGGGAATGTAACCACAGAACACTTGAGCACACGCTTGGGAAACTGCCTGCAAAAGGTTATGGGAGATTAGATATAAGTGTGTGCGGACAGATATATTTATTTATTCAACAAGAAAAAACTTTAACAATGGCTGCACTGAAGTCATAACATAATACCCTTGAGTGGTGCATTTCTTATAGGATAAAGGGAAATAAAAGGTTCTTGGCTGGAGTTTGATCGGTCATATATACAATAATATGTTCGGAGTTTGTAGCGCTGCCTTGGATTATGGTCCAAGCCAAATTTCGTGAGAATAACTTGTCAAATAAAATAGTTTTCCTTACAGGAAGTCGATATTGATCGTTCAGTTTGTATGGCAGCTATACTCTATAGTACTTCGATCTGAACGATTCATTCAGAGATTGTAGTGGTGTTTTGGATAAGAATCTGTGTCTAATTTCGTGAAGATATCTTTTCAAATAAAGAAGTTTTCCATACAAGAACCTTATTTTCAACGATCAGTTTGTAGGTCAGCTTTACCCTTTGGTAGTCCGATCTAAACGAAATGTTTGGAGATTATAGTGCTGCCTTGACTTATAATCTGTGAGAAATTTCGTGAAGATAACTTTTAAACGAAAAAAGTTGTCTACACAAGGTGTTGATTTTGATTTTGATATGTTTATACGCCAGCTTTACCATATAGTGGTCCGATATCGGCGATTTCGGCAAATGGGTATCTTTTTGAAAAGAAAAGAACGTGGTTATTTCAGATCGATATCTCAAAAACGCGGAAGATGTGCTCGAAGATGTGCAGTCAAAAAGCAAGCCTAAAGTTATCAGGTGTTTTTCTGTGTATGTATAATCTTATTCTGTAGTTATTACTTTGGTAAATGCAAACGAATGAGAACTTTATCTAACCGGTAATGCTGGATCGCAACGAATTCCGCCTTATATAGACAATATTTGGTTCTTCAATGCTAGATAATGACTTATAATATCAATTTCCACGTATCGTCTTCCTAAAACGAAGACCTTATTCCGTTTCTTCGCTGCTAATCGTGTACCTTTCAATGGGAAGATGATCAATTGGGTCTCTCAAAGAACCCAAAATTAAATGTTGAGTCATAACGCAGCATCCCACTTAAACAGCTGTGATTGCTGGTCCCTTATGTATTCCAAAACTCTTAGATATGGACCAACATACCCTGACATATCGACGAAGCGCTTTGTGCAAAAGTTCACAGTTTAGAAGTGTCCCGAAGGTTTCACCTCTACTGTTTCCATACAGCCTCGACAATTTGTGTCCTCCAAGACTTGTAAGCTCACTATATGTGAAATTGGAGAGTTTCAGCGAGAACACTCTCCAATGCGACAAGTTCAGTTGAGCTCTTGCTTTTCACTTTGCGCCAGAAAGATCTAGCAACTGCACAAGTTTTGACCTGTGTTTGCCTGCCCTTGAATCAAAAGATATCGCTCATATAGATAAACTCTGGTCCAACAAATTTCAAGAACTTCATCTTGGTTCTTCTTTTTTGATACCACAGTTTCTTACCAGTCATGTTTCTAAGGCTTACCGATCACAACGGAGTTTGGTCTCCGAAATAACAGCCCTTAGGCAATTCCGGTCATGGAGAACCGGCTGCTGTGGGAATTGTGCTAACTTGACACATCTGACACCCTTCTCCCTTCGGTCCAACCCCGTCGAAACAGCACGTTTTCTGGGCCTTCCGTTGGATGACGTCGATGACAACTTATTTAATTCCTACCTTCCCAAAGGGGATTATGTATCCGTTACAACAACAACCAGCCATGGTTTCAGTAGATAAATGGTGAAGGTCAAACTCAGCTCTATTCTAGATAAGCCAGTGAAAATTATTTGGATCAAAAGCAGAGACTTCATTTACCGAATATTTGCATGTTGCTAGGATTTTCAACTCTGAAAGAACAAACGTAACATAAAAATAAAAAAAACTGTCTGGACGCTTTCGTTCCAACGAGAGTCGGGTCGGTCTATGCAATCTGAACGAACCTGGTTTTTTTCCGGGCAAGTACTGTCAGACCGACAGCATTCCTCCAAATTACCGCAGGAGTATTTTTTACCGCTACAACAACAACAACAACAACAATATGGACTCTTCTTCGTAGTTGAGCATTCAAGACGATAGGGTTTGCTACTCAAAAACTTCGAGCCCAATACTGTAGCCTAGAAGTAACTGAAATGGGTTCCAAGGACTGCTATTACGCCAAGATTCTCCAAAACTATTTGTGGAATATTTTCTACATAGACAGGATTTTCTATTTTGAATGCTGAAACATGCTTTTCCTTCTTACGAATCAGAGGAATCGGAAAATAGTCTTCCATGGTCTCTCTTTAGTAAACCAGGCTAAAGATATTTGCTATATTTAGGGCGAAGCTTTCTAGAGACCAGATGCCAAGCACGGTTTTTACGATAAAATTCCTGAAAAGTATTTCTGAAATTCCATTACAACAACAACAACATTTAGTTTGATTCATCACTTTATAAAATTTTTTTTATGCTTTTTACTTTTTATGCTTATTTATCTTCATACCTCATAGCATTTATATACATCACTCTATCGCCGTCGTCCGTCGCAGCAGTCACTTCATTAAATATGCAAAACTTCAGCAAATATTTTTTATACTAATTGAAAAAGTTTACATCCCCAAAGCGTTTCGAAAATTTGCAACTTAAATGGCAAGCAAACTTGGTACACACCCCTATTCCCCTCCGCAGGTTAGCGCTTACTTGTACCGTTATAACTTTTGCTCTGCACCACTTACATTTAAGTTGGTACCTCGTCAATACCGAAAAGTTTCTCGACCAAAAAACAAAAAAAAAAAAATACTTCTGCACGGATATTACGAGTTGGTCATCATAAAATGCGCAAAGTTGCAACACAATTATCCACACCTGCCAATTTTTTATGCAACTTTAAGTTTTTCGTTACTTTACTTAGCTTTTTTTGCTTTTCAACGGTATTTTAGCTCATCATTTGCACTTTAGTGAGTCTTAACTGCACTTTACCTTTCTCCAACGCAGGCAGAGTAGCGCTCACAGACACCCACACTCTTAGATATCTACTCAGTATAATACGCATATAAATTACAGGCGATATTTAGTGAAGCGTCAGCTGAAGCCACGAAGGATATCATCACTCCACTGGCGCCATTCTGTCCTTTTTTGGTCATAAGCCAGTGAGCCTGCCTGCGCTCAGCCGCACAGTGGCGTCAAAAATAAGTAGTTGACTAGGTCAGGCAGTTAGTTTGTGTGGGGCGGGAGTGTTGAGCGTTTAGTGCTTTTTGGAGCGGCATTTATGGAGAGAGTCTGAGTGTCTGAGTCAGTGAAGGGCTTGATTTTGAGTGAGCTCAAGTTATTTGTTGCCTTGGAAAAATGTTTAAAATATGTCCTTCATATTCTATTTAATATTTTTACTTTGATGTACAATATACATTAAAAGCAAACGATTTTGTGTGGCGCAAAATTATGCACTCAAAAAATCACTCCAAATCAAAAAAATTGTTTTGAAAAGCTTAAATATTTTTTTTTCAATTCTATTACTTCACTGAACTGCAATTTTATTAAAAATAAAATTTAAACTCAAACTTTTTTACACTTTCAATATATATTTCCACTCCACAATGTACTCAAATTCCTAAGAATGACTCAAAGCGGATTTAATTTTTTTCAACTCATTTAAAGAGCAATATTATTTTATTAAATTGCAGTTTTATTAATAATAAAATTTATGCTCTAACTTTCTTAACTTTCAAAACTTTTTTCCACTCCAAAAAGTACTCAAATTCCTAAGAATGCTTCGAAACGGTTATAAAATTTTTTATTCAACCCATTTAAAGAGCAAAATTATCTCATTAAACTGTAGTTTTATTAATGATAAAATTTATGCTCAAACTTTTCTTCGCTTGCAAAATAGATTTCCTCTCCAAAAAAGCACTCAAAAAAAAAAAATAGTTTTAAAAATCTTAATTATATTAAAACTAAATATATTAAACCCTATTAAAGAGCAAAATTACCACACTGACTTGCAATTTTGCTAAAAGTAAAATACAAACTCAAACCTTTGTTAACTTTCAAAATTTATTTCCACTCAAAAAAGTACTCGAAATCAACAAATTATTTTAAAATATTTTTTATTTAGCAAGTTGACTTTATAAAACTTTATTTTTATTAATATTCAAATTTAAATACAAAGCTTTCTTTGTTTTCGAAATATATTTTTACTCCAAAGAAGCACGCAAAAAAAGAAAAAAACAAATATTTAAAAAAGTTTTCATATTTCATTTCAAGTCAATTAAAGCGCATATTTGCTTTATTGAAAAGTATTTTATTATTAATAAAATTTTAACTCAAAAATTCCTTCGCTTTGAAAATATATTTCCACTCCAAAGTAGCGTTCAAACTCAAAATACTCAAATACTCGAAACAGCTTTAAGTTTACTTGCAATCGTTTATTTGTTATATTTATTGTAATTTTTTGATTAAAAAATCAAGCCCGAAATCATTTTGTGCTCTCAAGAAAACTTCTACTCAAAAAACACTCAAAATGAAATAATTATTTAAAAATATTCAATATTTCTTTTCAAAGCAGGTAAAGAGCACATTTGCTTCATTGGCAGTAATTTTATTAAAAACAATAATTTAAGCTCAAAGTCTTCTTCGTACTCAAAATATATTGCCACTCCAAAAGCGCTCAAAATCAAAAAAGTATTAAGAAAATCTTTAGTATTTCTGTTCAACACAATTAACGCGCTAATTTGCTTTATTGAAAAGTAATTTCATTAAAAAAAATTTAAACTTAAAGCTTTCACGCTTTCAGTATACATATATTTGCACTCCAAAGAAACACTCAAACTCCAAAAATTACCCGAATCGCTTTAAAATTTCCTTAAAACCTATTTAAATAATATATAAAGCTATATTTTTATATTAAAAAATCAAAATGGAAATCATACTATGCGCTCAAGAAAGCTTTTACTCAAAAAAAAAAAAAAAACCCAAACTCTTGCAAAAAATATTTTTAAAATTTTTAATATTTGCTTTATTGCACAGTAATTTTATTAATAATAAAATTCAAATTCTAAGCTTTCTTCACTGTAAAATATATATCCACTCAAAAACATGCTCAAACTCAAAAAAAGTTATTCCGAACGACTTTAAAATATCGCCTCAAGTCAATAAAATAACAAATTTGCTGTATTTTTTTGGTAATTTTAGATAATTTTATAATAAAAAACCCTTAACTCAAAACATGCGGCGCTCTCAAGCAAACTTTGTACGCCAGTAAAGCACTCAAACTCAAAAAAATTACGCAAAGTAGCTCAATAAAATCTTTTCTACACAGCTAAAGAGCGCACAACAACACAATATACCGCTAAAATTAGCTCTTAGCGCTTTCTCTTTGCGCATGCGCACACTTACGTCCTTTATTTGAGTGGTCCACCCTCATACACCCCCTCGTTGACCTTGAATAAGTTGATATGTTGCTCTTTTACGTGCACCTTGCATGTGTAATTGTGCTTTGTTGTAACTGCCCTACATTACGACCCTCATCCTAGCCGCAACATACACAGGCACTGCCGGCAACATGAACTCCCGCGACGCGCACAGCATCCCTTGTGCATTGCATTGAATGGCGAGCGACTTGTCGAGTGAGATGTTATGAGTAGTTTTTAAAATAATAATTGCGCTCGTTTTTGCGACGTCCCCAACTTTACTTCACTTTCACCGTCCTTGGTGAGCTAACTGGTTCAGTTGCTGCTTCTTCTTCTTCTTTACTGTTGTTATTTTGCATCTGTTGGTTTGTTTGTTTATTTGTTTGGTTGTCTGTTGCTTTTGCTGTAATTGTCGAGCGGTAATTGAGTCAGTGTATCAGTGGATCAGCCACAATCCTCGTTGTCATTCCAAATTTTGCCTTCGTGCGTGACAGGTGTCCGAGTCCAACAGTTGGCTAAACGCGAATTATATTTTTCTCTTTGTTTGTTGTTGTTGGGGCATACAAGCGTTGCGCTTTTGCTGCGTGGTTGCTGTTGCAAGGCCATTTGACAAGGAAATTCTAGAAAGTTTGACGAATTCGCAAATAAAGCGTTTGGAGTTGCCTACAAGTTGCTCTGTGTTCGTGTGTGTTCGCGAAAATTTATTATGAGAGAGATATTAATATTTAATTAATGGAGTGCTAAGTGATGCGGTGATTATTAGGTGACGTATACGCCTTGGCGACCATTGCTTAGGAGATAAAGTGTAGTAGGGGATGAAAAGTGGCAGATATTTTAAATATTAATTTAAAAAATATATAAATTATGTTAAATATATTAATGAAATTAATTTTAATAAAATATGAATAAAAAATAATAATTAACGAAAAAAAATTAAAAAATAAATTTAAGTACATAATTAAGTAAAGTAATAAAATTAAATAAAACTAATAAATATTTGAAAATTAAATTGAAATAAATAAAAAATAATCACAAATAAATACGCTAATAATGAAATATGTAATTCAAACTTAAATTTTGAAAACTTTATTTTGAACGGTCAGTTTGTATGACAGCTATATGCTATAGTGGTCCGATCTGAATAATTTCTTGAGATATTATACCGCTGTTTTGGGGAATAAACTGTGCCAAATTACGTGAAGAAAACTCGTCAAATGAAGAAGCTTTCCATACAATCATTTCATTCCGAGCATTCAGTTTGTATGGCAGCTTTATGCTATAGTGGTCCGATCTGAACAATTTCTTGGGATATTATAACGCTGCATTTGGGTACAAACTGTGCTAAATTTCGTGAAGATATCTCGTTAAATGAAGAAGCTTTTCATACAATCACTTGTTTTCGAGCATTCAGTTTGTATAACAGCTGTATGCTAGAGTAGTCCGATCTGAACTATTTCTTGGGATATTATACGGCTGTCTTGGAGAATAAACCCTGCCAAATTTCATCAAGATATCTCGTTAAATGAAGAAGCTTTCCATACAACGACTTGATCCCGATCATTCAATTTGTATGACAGCTATATGCTATAGTGGTCCGATCTGAACAATTTCTTCGGGATAATATACCGCTACCTTGGAGAATAAACCCTGCTGATTTTCTTGAAGATATCTTGTTAAATGAAGAAACTTTTCATACAATCCCTATATTCCCATCGTCCAGTTTGTATGACAGCTATATGATATAGTGGGCCGATATCAGCGTTTCCCGATAAATGAGTAGGTTCTTGGGATGAAAAATACGTGTGCGAAATTTCAGATCGATATCTCAATAACCGATGCACATGGCTGGATTTAGCTGAGTCTGTTCCAAACTTTATAGCAAACTTAATATACTGTTCAGGGTATAAAATTATAAAAAAAATGCCAATTCACCAGAATTATAATTTTTTTGCGGCAACAACTTCAGGCATTTAACATGTCGTTGCTATTTTTGCTACGTGGTTTTGCTTAAAAAATGTGAAAAAATCCTTAGCGATGACGACCAATCGACGTCAACACCAATCGTTACACCAATTACACAAATAAAAATAAAAACATATTGAAATGTTATTGATTTGTCACTTTGGCGGCAAAGCGAAGCGGCCACGCTCAGCCGCTGCAGCCGTAGCGGCAGACAGCAGCGATAGCGAGTCAGAGCTGGTGGAGTATGTTGCCAACGGCATTAATGCAAATGTCATTCGTGGCGCCGTTACACCTGAACAGCGGTAAATATGCAATACTCGTACTTACTTATAAACATATATACATGTGTTTTTATTTGTCAATATCTATGTACATATGTATGTGTGCTTTCATTGAATCACATTTTTTATTGCCCTTCGAATTCAAATTCACTTTTATTAGCGCGCTCAGCTTATCTCCGTTACGAAAGCGCAGTTTTATGCATTTGTTGTTGTTATTTTTTCTATTAGTTATTGCAGTTAGTTGTTGACGGAATTATGCACGTTCATATGTAAATACATACATACAAACAAATAAAGTCATCGTAGACGTCATTCCGTATGCAAATGACCTTGACACACTTTATGGGCGTCTGCTGAGGAAAAACCCAACCGTTAAAGATGATGAGTTTGAGCTTTATTGCGATTTGCAGTTTTGCTACGTTTGAAATTCGTAAAAGTAATGCAATGTGACATTGACTTCAAAGCGAAGTTGAAATTAAATATTGAAACCGATTTTTTTTGCTTATAAATATGTGGCTGACTGAGAATTAATTTTTGAAATTATGGTATATTTTTCTATTTAGAGGGTTAAATAACCGTAAATTGTCAGTTTCATGTTGCTCTCATTTAATTTATTCATCCAAATATTACTTCCTTGTACTGCATCTTAGCATTACTCCATGCATTACATAATACTTAATTTTGTCTTACATTTTATTCTTGCAAAATCATTATTTTATGTGTTTTTTATATATAAATATATCATTTCATAACTCCCTTTAGGCATATCTTAATGCATTACTTTTCGCATTACCAAATGAATTACTTGACGCATTACCTGAATTCTCATTTTATACTGTTTTCCATGATTTATCGATTAATTTCATATATGATTCATATCTGAACGCATTACTAATGAATTACTTTACCCATTAACTTATGAATTATTTTATTCATTACCTAATTCTTCTTTTATACTACCTTCCATGTTTTATCCAAAACTTTCATATATCATAACTTCCCTTATACATGTCTTAATGCATTACTTTGCCATTACCTTACGAATTACTTTCTGCATTACATTATTCCTTTTTTTTATAATTTACTTAACCCTTCTTCCAAAATTTAGCCATTACTTTCGTAAATTATAATTCCTCTTGTACATAACTGAGCGCATTACCTTGTAATTACCTTATGCATTACTTTATACGTTGTCTTGGTACTTAACCTACTTTTCATTATTTCTTCATTACTTTCATAGTCATAATTCTGCTTATGCATATCTTAATGTACTCATTGTCCATTATCTTATGAATTAATTTTAGCATTATATTATTTCTTCTTTCACTACTTATCTAATATTTAAGAAACCTATTTTCCATAATTCGTTCATTATTTTCATATATCACAACTCTCTTTCTACATATCTGAATGCATTACTTTACCATTACCGTATGCATTACTTTATAGATTACCTTAATTTTTAATTCTACTACTTGCCACAATTTACACATTACTTTCATATATCGTAACTCCCCTCATACATGAAACTGAATTACCTTATGAATTACTTGATTATTTATAATAGGACTTAACTTTGCTTAATTTCCATAATTTATCCATTACTTTCATATTTATAACTCCCTTTATGCATATCTCAAAGCATTACCTTTCCGATTACCATATGAATTACTTTATATATTACCTTAATTCTTAGTTTAGAATACTTTCCATAATTTACCCATTACTTACATATATCATAACTCTCCTTATACAGATCTGCACACATTACCTTGTCATTACCTTTTAAATTACTTTATACAATACCTTAATTCTTATTTTATATAACTTTCCGTTGTTTATCCATGACTTTCACATATCATAATTCCTCTTATACATATATGAATGCATTTTCTTTGCCCATTACCTTATGAATTACTTTATGTATTACCTTAGTAATGAACTTAGCCTACTTTTTATTACTGTTCTATTACTTATACACCTGAATGCAATACTTTGCCAATACCTTATGATCATTATATTATAACCCAACTGCTGGCCTTATCTAATATGTAATCGAATTCATTTAAGTAATTGTTATGTAATGCCTTTACCTTATGAATTACTTATCAATTACTGTCAGCATTGCATTTATGACTTATAAAACAAAACATTATAACTCAACTTATCGCAGTATCTAATGAGTAATCGAATTCATTTAAGTAATTGTTATGTAATGCCTTTACCTTATGAATTACTTATCAATTACTGTCAGCATTGCATTTATGACTTATAAAACAAAACATTATAACTCAACTTATAGCAGTATCTAATAAGTAATCGAATTCATTTAAGTAATTGTTATGTAATGCCTTTAACTTAGGAATTACTTATCAATTACTGTCAGCATTGCATTTATGACTTATAAAACAAAACATTATAACTTATCTAATAAGTAATCGAATTCATTTAAGTAATTGTTATGTAATGCCTTTAACTTAGGAATTACTTATCAATTACTGTCAGCATTGCATTTATGACTTATAAAACAAAACATTATAACTCAACTTATCGCAGTATCTAATAAGTAATCGAATTCATTCAAGTAATTGTTATGTAATCCTTTACTTAATACACCATCTTGTGCATTATTTTATGTAATCTTCATACATTACTTCCTAAAGTAATCATTACTTTCATTTGAATGACTATCAATTTCATATTTTTATACAATATGACATTGATATGACATTTAGACTTCTAAGCTACTTTTTTGTTTTTATTACTTGTAAATAAGCTACTTCCAAAGCTATCGCCTGCAATAATCGGAAAACTAAATACCTCGTGCATAACAATTAGAAAAATGAGAGAAAATAATTGCGCGAGATAAAGATTAATGCAGTGAATTGCGAAATGGATGAGCTTCAATTTCAGCATTTCATAGCTG
This sequence comes from Bactrocera neohumeralis, assembly GCF_024586455.1. Classification (NCBI taxonomy): domain Eukaryota; kingdom Metazoa; phylum Arthropoda; class Insecta; order Diptera; family Tephritidae; genus Bactrocera; species Bactrocera neohumeralis. The sequence goes on along the minus strand of NC_065921.1, from coordinate 81,406,601 downwards.
AGTAGTTGGCAGGTTTTATAGTATACAAAATATATAATGAATACATATTTACAGTTAGTATATATGACATGGGCGTATTTAAAGCTGGTTTTGAGGGGTTATACCAACTTGCTTGCTTAAAAAAAATTTAGTTTTTTATGAATGTCGCTTTTTGTAAAAATATTTACACTTCATAGTGTCTTAAGAAATCGAAATTCGATTTCGATATCAATCAAAATATCGGATTTCTTGAATTATTGCATGACAAGTACATATATGTATCTAAGAAGGTTGTGTGAAAATTTCAAGTCGATCGGCTCAACCGTTTCAAAGAAAACGGGGACTGTTTCGTTTCGAGAAAAAACGTGTATAAAGTTTTGTAAGCCGATTACAGTCACTTAAAAAATGTTTCAAACGAAACTCCGAAGCTACTTGGCGGATCAACTTCAAATTTTCAGCGAGTGCTTCAAATACAAGTATATAGTAAACTAAAATGCCAAATAACGTAACAGCACTTTTCATAAGTTTATAGGCGAAGAAAAAGCGGTATAATAAAAACCACCCATTCAAACAAAATTTGAGTTTTAGTTATAAATTGATTATATATTGGTTATAAAATGGTTATGTATTGGTTATAAAATGGTTATGTATTGGTTATAAAATGGTTATATATTGGTTATAAAATGGCTAAATATTGGTTACAAATATTGGTTATAAAATGGTTATGTATTGGTTATAAAATGGTTATGTATTAGTTATATATTAGTTATATCCACTTTTTTGCGGTTAGGTTGTTTTGCATTTTAGGTGACGATATGTACTTTGGATATATGTACATAAATAGAAAAACAATATTGATTTTTCGAAATTTACAAGTGTACATAACCACTTAATATAAAATGGTTCAAGGGTAAATTAAATTTAATTAATTTTTTGTTTGACTGGAAGTATTCTAAATATATGAAATTGTTAGAAAAAAATAAGAATTAAAAAAATGATTTTTTAATTATTTTAGTTTTTTTACGCAATAAAATTTTCAGTCAAGCACCATTTTTGTGCCCCGCGCTGTACACATTTGATGGTTTCATAAACAATATGTCAAAAATCAGCGAGCGGAAAATTGAAAGCTATTCGTTTGAGTAAATTTTTAATTACAATTACATGTAAACACACATAAATACATACATATGGTATATCTATATTGTATAACTATGCATACATACATACATGTAATGGCATATTTATATGTATACATACATACATACATGTAATGGCATATTTATATGTATGTATGTATCCATTATTTTTTATGCCGGCGATATTAACATTCAAATTCAATTAGTTGCTTAGAATTTCAATGTGCTCAAACGCTTGGAAAATTTAAAAGCGCAATTTGTTGTTGTTTGCAGTGAGAAAAACTAATTTATTCAGTACATTTCATAAATACATAGATATATACGAGGGATGCTCGATTAGTGCTTCTCCAAAAATAAAAAAAATTAAATTCAAGAAAAATGGCGATTTATTTCTCAACAAAGACTGTTTTTAGCGTGATACCTTTCACCCAGCGGCGCTCTAAATACCTTAACTTGTCTGTAATATCAGGTTTCTGCAGCTCTGCAAGACTTTTAGGCGCTGAAAAACTCCCCCTTTCTAACTGGTGTATGACTTTTTACATTTTTGCAGAAAAAAGAAGACACTCAGGCCGTTTCTGTTGAAATTTTATTCGCTGTCCATGTCTCTTGTGATAGTGGAGTCATCCTCTGGCAGAGCTAAGTAGTAATTAGATAGTTCTCATACGCATATAAAGGGTCATACATTTCGAGGATCTCTACTTTTCTGATAACTGGCAATGGCAGGCGTGATGTTTTGCTCCAAGGCCTGGATCGAAGCGGGATTGACCGCATAGTTTTCAGACTTTACATATCCCCACAGAAAAAAGTCTAACGGTGTGATATCACACGATCTTGGTAGGTAGTGACCGGCCCAAAACATGAAATTAACTGCTCACCGAAGTGTTATCTCAATAAATTCATTGCTTGATGCGTTGTGTAGGAAGTGACGCCGTCTTATTGAAACCAAATATCGCCGAGACTACATGCTTCAATTTCAGACATCAAATAGTCGGTTAGCATGGCGGGATAACGGTCGCCATTGACGGTTACGTTCTCACGAGCATCATTTTTGAAGAAATATGGAACGATGATTCCACCGATCCACAAAACACACCTAACCGTTGTTTTTTCTGATTGAAATGGCAGCTCTTGAATCTCTTCAGGTTGCTCTTCGTCCCAAATGCGGCATTTGTGCTTATTTACGTACCCATTAACTCAGAAATGAGCCTCATCGCTGAACTAAATTTAGTTTGAAAACGTCTGATCTTCTTGGAACTTTTCCAGAACCCTTAGAGCGAAGCGATGTCTCTTGAAAAGGTCGAGCAGCTTCAGTTCTTCGACAAGCTGTGTTTTGTACGCTTTCAGTTTGAGATCTCGACGTAAAATGTGCCAAGTCGTTTCTTACGTCAGTCCGAGTTGCTGCGAACGGCGCAGAATTGACTCTCCACGGTCTTCGTGTAGACTCTCAGCTTCGGCTGCTTTATTTTCTTCACTGAGTGCTGGACGTGATCTTTTCGGTCGAATTATCCATTAATGAATGTTGGGTTTCAAGATGGGTGATGTTTGACCATCCATCTGATCAAATTTGAAGCGGACTGTAAAAAAAAAAAAAACAAAAAAAAAACGACGACATTCGAATTGGCCAAAGGTTATACAATCAGTGGAAAAATAAGAACTTTGCAGAATTTCGGATAATTTATATGAGCTCAGGAGCAAGTCGTATTTAGTTGTCGTAATTATTGTTTTTTGTGGTGTTTTCTGTTTTTCAGTATTTTCTGTATTGACTGTCTCTGGACGGATCTAAATCATGGTTACTTCGATTGGACTCTATTGAGCTCCGTTTGTTGTCTTAGCGTGTGTCTAATCCCCGTTAGGATGGTAAGAATTAGCTAAGTTGTCGTCGCGGTCATCCAACGGAAGTCCCACGAAACGTGCTGTTTCGACGGAATCAGACCAAAGGGAGAGGAGTGTCCGATGAGTGGGGTTGGTGGGGCATGCAAAGTGGTAGCCAGTTTCATGCGGATACTCATTGCTCGCAGGACATATATTGGATATGTCAGGGTCTATTTTGGATAAGTAAGAGTTTAACCTGCTACAGTATTCAGAGCGAAGTTGCGCTAGATTCATTCCTGTTCTCGCTGCAACTCGAGATTTTCAATGGGTGGTTGTTTAACTCCGAGTATGCCATTCACTGAAAGGGAGCCGGTCAAGGTGTTGATGGCTCCACTGTAAATGGCGGTCAGTGCTTGTCGAAAGTTTTTGGTGCGTCCGAAGTCTGGTCGGCATATTGTCTGATGTAGTTGAGGAATGACATCTTAATGCTTCTAGGAGGCGGTTCCGATCCAAACAGGTGACTGCAAGAACGATTTCTGCGAAACCACCTCAGCAGGAACTGCCTGGAGAGGAGTTCGTTATGCTCCTTAACTGGGAGCATACGGACCTCACTATGCAGGTGTTCGATAAGAGACATCAAGAGGCATGCTGTCGTAGTCCGGAGTGCAGTATTCAGATAGGCCTGGAGTTTTCTTGTCTGCGTTTCACTGCATCCAGGCGACCATATTGGTGCGGCGTAGTTAAGGACCGGACAGCCGATTGCCTTGTAGGTTGCCAACAACGTTGTTTTGTCCTTTCCCCATATGCTGCCGGCTAGCGACTTGAGGATTTTATTGCGGCTCTGTACTTTGGCGGTAATCGCGGTCGTATAAGGAGTGAAGGAGCACAGACTGTCAAAAGTCACACCTTAAGTTTTAGGATTATTGACAGTGCGAATCTTGGCGCCATCGATTGCAATGTTAAAGTCAAGTCTGTACTCTTACGTCCAGTTTGTAAATATGGTCGCTGTGGATGGAAGGGGGATGAGTGTAAAGTTCCGTGCAGAGAGGAAGCGCGAAGGGTCGAAGATATAGCCGTTTGACTTTGCTCCGTCTGTCTGCTTATTTGGTACACAAGCCAGTCTCTCAGTTTTTGAGCTATGGTTCACGATTTTGAGAAATACGTAAAGGGTTCTCGTTGCAATAAAATGTAACTTTTTTGAATTTTTTGTAGTTCCAAGCCCTCCATTCCTCCATCATCTCTCTGCGCCTTTTTACATGTTTTGTTGCGCTTTTGCCCACTTTTTTACGAACTTAATAATTTTATTACGTTTGCCAACAAAAGTTATTTAGTATGCATTGTTGTTGTTTATGTTTACGCTTAACTCGCTTGTTGTCTTATTTTCGGTCGCTCGTCCCCTCTGCTTCCTCGTAGAGCAGAGATTTTTGCAGGCCGTCAACAAAAAGAAGCAAAAACTGACTGAAAAGTTGATGTTTACGCAGCAATTGTGCGCAATAACAATGTAAGCAAATAAAAGAAGATGAAAAACAACAACAACAATAACATATAAGTACAACAATAGCATTGGCGAACCGGCAACAACACTCACATGAAGCATAATTAAAATATTGTGGTGTCTGTGGTGGCAAAATTACCAGCCACCAGCAGCCGCCACCCACAATACAGCGATTAAACCGCACACACACACACACACACCACAAACACACTACACAGCCAAGCACAGGTAGCTGCCACATTTGTGTCAGTGTGGCGCAGGTTTTGTATTTATGTTGCATGAATTTCAAGCAGCTGAAATATATGCGGCTACAACAACTTTATACTTATTGTTGTTGTTGTTTTTTCTCATTATTGTTGACGTTGGTTTTTATTGTTGTTCGTGCCGCGTCGTGTATTTTAATTGTCGCCACACGCTGTTGTGTTGTGTGTTATTATTGTTGTTGCTATTCGTATTGTTGTTGTTATTTCCGCACAAGCAAGCTCTGATCACTCATTCCCATTGCATTGTTTGTCGCAGTTTTCGCCCGCTTGTCGGCTGGCTGGCTGACTCCGCTTAATGACTTCTTTCGATTTGCATTGTTTACGTATAACAACAACAACAACAACCACAGATGTGACAGCACAGCGCGGAAAGGAGTGTAAGCAGCGCTTGGCGGCGAGCAATTGTTTTTTTTGCACTTGCCACCTACTTGTTGTTGTAATTTTTGTTGTTGCATTTTGCACCAACTTTGCGTTGTTGTTATTGTTGTTGTTGTTGAGTTTTGCATTATTATTTTTATGGCACCATAACACTGTTTTGCTTTACATTTGCTTTGCACACTTTGTTGCAAGCACTTGCTGCATATGTACATATGTATGTGTGGGTATATGTGTATGTGCGTGTGTTTGTATTTATACATTTGTATGCATTTGTTCATTGTAATTTTTATGCGTACAATTGTTGTTGTTTTTTTTTAAATTTATGCCTCTCTTGCCACAACAAAACTTTTCCCTGCAACGCATAACTTTTTCTATAATTTGTTGTTTTTTTTTGTCGCTTTAGCACTACTGGCACTACAATCACTTGGCGCGACAAAGAAATAGGTCGATAGAAATTGAAAATGCAAGTTCTGCTTTTGCTCAATACATACATATGCAATTATATGTACACACACACAAACATACATACATATACATATGTTCACATACAAACAAATGAATGGAGAAATGAGGTGTTTCGATTTGAACCGGGTTGAGTGTAATGTCTTCATTAGATTTGGGTGAGAAGCAAACTTAATATGCCCGGCTCAGGGCATAAAAATGAAAATCAGCGCCTAAAAGTATGCTTTTTTAATTTTTGTCACTCTAAAACAGTATTTCCGCAGTGAAATCTGCAAAGTCCGTAAAATGTTTAAATTTTTAATGATTTGAAATAATAAAGTTAAACAAATTTCATTAAAATCTAATCTGTTACGACACCAAATTTTCTATTAATTTAAGTTTTGAAGTTGCAACTAAGTTTTTTGAAACATTTTATCGCCTGTAAGCAACAATTTTATGAAAAATTAATAATTTTGGCCTATTTAGGTACCAATAGTGTTCAATTCATGCGAAAAGTGCAATTGGATTGTTCGAAAATGTAGTAAAAGTCGTTTTCGAAAATATAGTTTCCAAGTAAACTCGTGAAGTTTTTAATTGTAGAGCACGAGTGTGATAAGTAAGTTCTTTAACTTGTTTATTAGTATATGCATCTTGGAATTTTATGTACGTAAACTTTCCACCTAAGAAACTATTTCGAATATATTTTTTCTACAAAATTTTAGGTGGTTAAAAAATTTGTTTTTTTTTTGCAAAAGTGTTAGTAAAAATATTATTTAAAAACTTTTTTTTTGTGAAAAAATTAGTAAACATTTTATTTTGCACAAAAATTATTAACTTTTTTTTTGCAAAAAAAAAAAATATTTAAATTTCTATTTTAATAATAAATTTTATTAACAAACTTTTTCATTTTTAATTTTCAACAAAATTTCGCATTAAAAAAACCATCACTGTGCAAAAAGTCTCTGATGTATTAGTAGTTACTCATACGCACTGACGCATGACTATTGAAAAAAACTACTCAATGTTATCTAATTACTCGAACAGCAAAGCTTTAGAGGAAATACATATGTAAGTGAGTCACAAATACATACTCATATACACACAATTCCATTCACATACGCTGCAGCTTTTCTTAGTTGCGACTTCGAAGCAATACTGTGTTTTGCTCAGAAAATGTTGCATGCTTTTAGGCGCCCACTTATTTCTTATTGCTACACATTGGCATTATATGTTAGTCAGCACTGTAGATAGTGAAATAATTATTTCTTAAAACACATAATTTATTTATTATTATAAATATAAAAAAATAAGTTAAAATTTTAATAGAAATACGAAAAGACTTTTTCGACTACCCAATATATCAATTCGAAAGCCTAGCAACAAATTCGAAAGAATAACGGATTTTTAATATATTAAATTATTTAATTTAAAATTTAATTTTAATTATCTAATTTAAAAATCAATTTTAATTATTTAATTTGAAATTAAAAAAAAAAAATTAAAAGTCGCAAATTTTCTCTCAAGATTTTAAAGCAGACCTTCTGAAACGTTTTATCTCAGCTGTGTATAATTATTATTTTTAACTTCTCTTTTCGTGAAAAAATGTATGTATTTGTGTATGTACATACATAAGTCTATTTGCTTAAGTTTCAAATTTTTAAATTCCGGATTATGTAATAATCCCGAAATATCGGGACTGAGGAAATGTAGCTTGAACGGAAGTAAATAAATTAAAAGTAATTCTTTAACAATTTTATAATTTTAGGTTTGTAATCCCGAAATGTTAATCCCGGAATTTCGGGACTAAGAAAAGATAAAAAGACTGCTTGAACAGAAGTAAATAAATTAAAAGTAATTTTTAAAATTGTTATTTAATGGATTCAGGTTCGGAATTCCGAAATGGTAATCCCGAAATTTCGGGACTAAGACAAGATAGCTTGATCAGAAGTAAAAAATGAATTAATTGCATTGAATCCTTCATTAAAATTGTTATTTAATGAATTTAGGTTCGGAATCCCGAAATGGCAATCTTGAAATTTCGGTACTAACAAAAGATAATTTAAATAGAAGTAAATAAATTAAAATTAATTCATTGAAATACCAAATAAATGAATTCAGGTTCGAAGTCCTGAAATGTTAATCTCGAAATTTCGGGATTAAGAAAATATAACTTGAATAGTAGTAAATAAATTTAAATTTATTATTTTTAATTGGTAAACAAATTCAGGATCCCGAAATAGTTATCCCGAAGTTTCGGGATTAAGAAAATGAAACTTGTAACAGTAGTAAATTAATTTAAATGTATTATTTTTAATTGGCAATCAAAGTCAGGATCCCGAAATTTCGGGATTAAGAAATTGAAACTTTAACAGTAGTAAATAAATTAAAAGTAATTATTTAAACACATGTACATAAGTACATATGTATGTACATAAATATGTACATATGTATTTAACGAATTCAAGCTCGGGATCCCGAAATGGTTATACAGAAATAGCGGGCTTAAGAAATAAGGCTTGAAAAGAGTTAAACATTTAATTTCTGTTGGCTGAATGCTCGTTCGCTCTTACTTTATATTTGCGTCAGAAACTACATGCTAGCGTATTTGTACGTGTATGTGCCTATGTATGTGTATGTGTACATACATCTGTACATATGTATGTATGTTTATATGTATGTATGTATTTATGTATTTACATTGTATTTCTGACACATTTTTGCAATGCTGCCACGCTAATAAATGAGTTGTCGTCAAGGGGCAACAAATATAAAATCCATAAGAATAATGTAAAGTAAACTCTTACACATGAACACACATACACATACAAAAATTCAGACATGCAAACTCTAAATAGCAAGTGGAGCAAGGCATAAAATCTTACAAAGTGAACTTTGTGCTCAAGTTTACACACAGTAGTTGGCGTTTCTTGTGCCACAATGGGCTTGCAACGGCGCCAATTGCAACAACAACAATAATAAATAAGGCACAACTACTTGCAGCGCAGTGCCGCCACAGACAGACGCCCCACACAGCTGACGAAGTGTAGAAAATGCATTATTTTATATTTATATATATTTGTAAATATGCTTATGTAAATATTAAACATGTATGTGTGTATAACTGTATTTTTGCCTGCAACTGCCGGTGTTGATCTCAAAAATTTTTGATATTTATTTGTTTTTGTTACTTTTCAAGTGAAAATCAAGCGCCGTATAAGTAAATAAGTAAATATGGATATATAAATATGTACATATGTATGTACATATATATTTTAATATGTATTTACATATGTACATACGTGTGTACGCCACATTGTTGTAAACTTCCCCCATTCGCTGCAATGTCAATGCAATCGCTTAATAAACCGTTGATTCGTATAAATTTCAATTTCAATTAATTTCGCCATGACATTGCCACAATGACAAGCGAGACGCGACCGAGACAATTAACTGTCAGCACTTAACAGCACTTTCGGAAAAAAAGAACCCAAAGCGAAATGCAGATAAGTGTTGCATACGCCCAACTGCAAATAGCAACAACAACAAGCACATATGTACATAGTGAAATAGTCAAAGAGTAGGCATATTTGGAGGCAGTCAACAGGCTGACGCTGGGGCAGTTGCTGGTTGATTAATTAATTAATAAAAAGCGCCAAGTTGCACGCTCATCAATGCCACAGGCACTCATATAAACATACATATGTACATACGAACGTACATTTACGGGTTATGTCTGCATGCCTCACTCGTTGTTATAACGGTTGTTTGGTGTGAGTGTGAGCGCCAAATAGGCTCGACGATTATCATGAGTGTCTGCGCGTCCACAAAATTATTTGAACACAACAAAGTGACAGGGCTGCAAGAGTAGCTTCAGATAGACTTTTAGGGAAACATCTATAATAACTTTTAATAATTTTTTTTCAAAATCCAAAATGATAATCCCGAATTTTCGGGACTGAGATAATCAAGCTTAACAGAAGTAAATAAATTAAAATTTATTATTTAAAATTTATATGTAATGAATTCAGGGTAGGGATTCCGAAATCATAATCCCGAATTTTCGGGACTAAGAAAATGAAGCTTGAGCAGAAGTAAATACATTTAAAGTAATTCTTTAAAATTGCTGTGTAATGAATTCAGGCTCTGTATCCCGAAATGCAAATCCCGAATTTTCGGCACTAAGAAAATTAAGCTTGAACAGAAGTAAATAAATTAAAAGTAATTCTTTAAAATTGATATTCAATGAATTCAGGCTCTGTATCCCGAAATGCAAATCCCGAATTTTCGGCACTAAGAAAATTAAGCTTGAACAGAAGTAAATAAATTAAAAGTAATTCTTTAAAATTGATATTCAATGAATTCAGGCTCGAGATTCCGAAATCATAATCCCGAATTTTCGGGACTAAGAAAATGAAGCTTGAGCAGAAGTAAATACATTTAAAGTAATTCCTTAAAATTGCTCTGTAATGAATTTAGGATGTGTATCCCGAAATGCAAATCCCGGATTTTCGGCACTAAGAAAATTAAGCTTGAACAGAAGTAAATAAATTAAAAGTAATTCTTTAAAATTGATATTCAATGAACTCAGGCTCGGGATTCCGAATTCATAATCCCGAATTTTCGGGACTAAGAAAATGAAGCTTGAGCAGAAGTAAATGAATTAAAAGTAATTCTTTAAAATTGATATTCAATGAATTCAGGCTCGGATTCCGAAATGATAATCCCGAATTTTCGGGACTGAGAAAATGAAGATTGAACAGAAGTAAATACATTTAAAGTAATTCTTTAAAATTGCTTTTAATTAAATTTAATGAATTCCGGCTCGGGATCCCGAATTTTCGGGACTGAGAAAATTAAGCTTGAGCAGAAGTAAATAAATTAAAATTTGTATATAATGAATTCAGGCTCGGTATCCCGAAATGATAATCCCGAAATTACGGGATTAAGAAAATGAAGCTTGAGCAGAAGTAAATAAATTAAAAGTAATTTCCTTAAATTGATTTTTAAGGAATTCAGGCTCAGGATACCGCAATTTCGGCATTAAGAACTTGGGTTGATAGTTGATCAACGCTTGCTGAGCTAGTCTGAGGCCCATCTGCTAGTAGTAAATCATAGGAAGCCAACGGAGCTCCTATCCGTCTCCTCTCCGCAGTTATTGAGACTGAAGTACATGTCCTAGTAAGCTCATTAGCCTTACAGCAATATCGCTGTGACCAGACATCCACACTACTCTAATCATAAAATAACCTGTTGCTAGAGATATGCAGTCTAGACACCGCCTCACTAGTCTTGAGCGCAGTTAGCGAACTCAAGACTAACCCACTATCGAAGTGGCTAGTCAGCACTCTGAACAAGGCTGCGCTCTGAAGCATATTTTGTACTAACTTTCTGCCTCTGACTTTATTGATTAATTTTAGTCTTCAAAGGCGAATCATTCAGAACTGTCCAGTAGATTTCAACGCATTTTATGTGGATTAACATTACATGATACCCACATTCCACATCTAGGTATGTGCCCTCAATTCGTTGGCTAACAACCTCATTTATTTATGGTACAGTGGGGTATTTGTGTGGGGTATTTGTGTCAGCCATAAGATGACATCAGTTTCATCTCATCCACCCAATCAACATTAACACCCAACCCCATACATGTGGCTGAGCGACTAATTTATACATTTGCAAATTGACATTTTCAGAGGACTGCAAACAAATTCCAATGTTTACTTAAATACATATGTCTCTAAGTGTGTTTGGACCGTGTGTGCGGAATGTCCTTTGTGCCGCCCGCTGACTTTCGCTCAGCAGCGGCGCTTTGTTGCGATTTGGTGCGGTACTTCGGTCGCATTTTCGCTACACGCGCGAATTAATTCACTTCTGCTAATTAACCCAACATGCCAAACACAGCGAATTTCACCACACTCCTTCCACTATCTACCACTTGTCAACACCATCAACTTATTTGACATATATAAAATGTCCCCTAAGCGCGCCGTGTTTACTCAACTGCTTTGTATGTCAATATGTATGTATGTTTATTTTACTCACATGAGTTCTCATCTCAAACAACGGTACTTTCACCAAATGGAAATTAAATGCTGCTGCAAAAGCTGTTGAAACTTTTCTGCATAGAGTAATTCGAAGCGCTTGTCGTTAGATTACAGTGACTCTGCTCCCCTCCATGACCTCTTTACGACCTTCGCTGGCAGCTCGCCTTACATCCGTCTACAATTCATCTCAGCCCAACGATTAGAGACGACATTAAAGGATGTTCGGTCGTGTCATGTGTCAATCTTTAATTGCTCCTCACACATAAATGTATTCCGCTGTTTGCGAAGCCAGCGAACGCCAGCGGAGCGGAAATGTTAATTGAAGGATAATTTAGTTGGCATCAAATACGCATAAGCATGAGGCGAACTTGTTGGCGCACAAAACGGAGAGCGCGGTGTCCTCAAGTGTGCGATATTAATTGCGCATAAATGTTTGCTTTTCTTTGCGGGCGTCTAGGCGTGGCCGGCAGATGAAAGTGCAAAATTTCAATTTAATTCGAAGCGATAATTACGAAATGAGCAACACGGAGCCAGGGAAGGAAGTATATAGTGAAGTGGTGTCGGTGAAACAGACGTCTGAGAGTGTAACTGTTGGCAGTTTTGGGTTTCGGGCTTGCAAAATTAAGTGTGGTTAAGTTGGCGTGTCCAAAGAGTAGCTCTCATCGGCTTTTCTGGTGAGACTACAGCAGCAATAGCTATTTTAAACATCTGTGGATAATGCCGCTGTATAGCTGCGAAGTGTGCACTAAGGCCAGGGAAGCTGGGTATATGAAGGGGTCGGAACAAGGACACGTCGAAATTCTCTTCTCCTTCCACTACATTCATGAAAAGTGTGCTCTACAGCTCAAGGAAGCTGGGTACATGAAGTTGTCGGAATAAGCACACGCCGAAATTCTCTTCATCCTGCATCCCTGAAAACGTGGATCACTGCGTCGCAAAGGCCACTTGGACGGCAGCTTCTCTGCTCACATACCGACGAGGGATATGTGAACTCGGAGAATTCGCTGGTGAAAAGGATGATTGAGCTTTTTCACGGTTGAAGTCGTGGTCGAAACTAGGTGGGAAGGTTGGAGGGGGAGTTTTCTGCAAGGAGCTCTCGGTAGTTTTAGGCTACCGAACCACTGTAATGTTTTCCAGGCAGAAGTGACTGCTATCAAGGTGGCGGTAGACATACTGTTATAAAGTGCAGCTTCTTTCAGGGAGGTGAGCATTCACTCCGACTGCAGAGTGTCAATACTACATAGCTCGGAGCTTGTTAACTGTGCGCTCAAAGCTAGTCGATGAGTGGATGTCTTTTGCGTCAAACTACTTAGTATTAAGTGCTTCGTAGGCACAGGTCTCCTCCATTGTTTAAATTCAGCAAATAAGAAGATGCATCCAAAACGAAAGCTCTTTGTCGATTTGTAAGGGTCTTATGAGCCAGTAGTTAAGATGTTTTAGGTGACCCAATGAACTGGTGTTACTGTCCAAGTAAGACCCCTGTTAAGATCGATTTCTTAACATGACCTAACCTAAACAGTTCATTCTCTGTCTGCAGCTTGGCAGTGTTCTTACAATGTTTGAGGTTTTCAGATTCCGCTTTCTTAATAGTGATCTGGTGATCCCAACACTTCGACAATGCCGCAAATCTATATTTTGACATATGATTATATTTCATATATATTTTTAGTCTTATAGCTTTATGTGTGTATATTTGTATGCTAATGTTTCTACTTCTTCCCTTGCAGACGCCACAGCATGTCCGCCAGTCTAATGTCATGTGTTCGGGAGAACTCTCCACCGTTAGATATAGTGGATGGTGCCAACTGTAGCAGTGCAACGGGTCCAATGTCTTTACCCGATTGTCATATGACTACAATGTCCACACATAAACAACAACAACAACTCACATCAACACCACTATCAGCGCCCAATATAAATGAGAGTAGCAGCAGCGGTGGTGGCGGCGCTAGTGGAGGAGGTGATGGAACAACACAAACTGCTGGTGAGTGAAGAAAGATTTTGAATATACATACATATGTATATGATATATACCACATAACTGTAATTGAGGTTACAAAATTGTGGTGTTTCTAAACAAAAAGTGAAAAAAGCTCTGTATTTTTAGAGAAAGCTTTTTAGCTTTAATATAAAGTTAATTTCGTACAAAAATATATTCCTTAAACATTCTTACTTTTCTTCTACTATATTCCATATCTATGCCGATATTTTCTGCCACACCTTCCCTTCAGCTTTATCCATCTTAAACGCAAGCCTTCAAGTTGCCACCAGTTAGCTTCTCTCACGCGCCGTCAGCCTTCTATTTGTCGATGCCATTTGTCAACGGTTCAATACGTGTCGCTGTCAAGTGTCATTGACACACCGTTAAGTCAGTCTCACACCGTCTCTCATAGTTTTGTTTGCAAAAGTGTCTTCGTTGGGTGTGAGTGCGTATGCCCTGCGAAGGGCAGAGGAAAGTGCTTACTTGTAAAGTGCCGCTCATTGGTAATGTGCTTCAATTGCTTGTAATGAAGATTGAAAGGAAGCCTAATAAATGATAAAGACAATTTTATTGGCGTTAATTCAGCCGAAAGACGAGGGAAGTAGAAACTGTGGTGCTAATGGATGTGAGAGTTTAAAGTACATAAGTATGTACATATATAAATAACTGAGTTGAGCTGTGTTATAGCAACTCTCTTGAGGTTACAAGCCTTTGAAATTGTTTTTGAGAGAATAGCAAAGCAGTTTCCTTAAATGCAGGTTCTAAAAAGATTACTCACGAAATTGGAAAGCTTATAGGTGATGGGTGATGTACAGATGTACTAAAAGTAGTGGAGTGCGCTTGCTATAACTTAAAAGCTCTTAAAAGATTCATAACGCCCTTAGAATAGAACAAAATGAAGGTTTGTACTGCGACTTGTGGTGTTGTGGCCTCCTCTCTATCTCACGAACTAACAAATGACCAGTACCCTGATAAATTCCTAGTTTCTGCTAGATGTTATTGAGTCGATGCTTTTCCTTTTTGAATATATAGATCCAAGGCCTTGTTCCAGCGTCTGCAGATATCTGAACAATTGAAAAACGGTTGCTTCGGGTTTTCCGGCGTCTTCATAAAGCCTTTGTTCCAACTGTATAATAGCAAATTTCTTGAGTTAACTGGTCTGTGATATGGTTTCTGAGACAACAATGAAACAATTTCCTTGAATATAGGTTCTGTAAAGATTTCTCACCGAATGCGCAAGCTATAGGAGTTGAACAGTTGTACCTTAAGTAGTGGAGGGAGTTTGCTAAAATCTAAAACCTCTCAAAAGACTCATAATGCCCTTAGAATAGAGCAAATTGAGGTTTGTACTGTGAACTGAGGTCTATAGTATTGTGCTCTCCTTTTTATCTCACGTATTCTAATGAATGCCTGGATTCTTCTGGACGCTATTGAGTCAATCTGCTTCCTTATTGGACATATAGATCCAAGAAACTTGTGCCTACGTCTGCAGATATCTATGCGATCTAGAAGTAGCTTTCTTTGAAATATTGATCTCAAGATCTGTTGATAATTTGAGGTTAATCTCGGTGCCCAAACCTACTGCGATTTGAGAAATATGCTAACCTTCAGAACTTAGCTTAAACCGGCAAGTATTTATCATAAAATGTTTTCTATATATTAACGAGGTTACATAGAATCTATGGAGCTCATGATCTTGAATAAAATAACGACTCCGCACTGTACCACTGGTAATATATATGTAAGGTTAACGGAGATCTGATTCAACAGCTTCAGTTCAGTTCAGTTCTTTTTGAGCTTGAAAATTGACTCTAGTTAAGAGCTTAACCGTCTTAGTCTTATAATAAAAAAGATCGTAGTTTGGTCGGATATAAGTTTAGAGAGTTGTGTTGATCTATAAGAAATGTTGAGAACTTCTGCTATAGTTTTTAACGCTGAGAGGACGATGGACGTGTATCATTTCCGACTTTTTTTTGAAGTTTTCGTCATTTTATGAACTGAAGATCCTCACTGATAATCTTACATAACGAAAACAATAAGGTTTTTAATAAAATATATACCAGTTAGCAATTTGTGTTGTTTCCTATAGAATTGTAGCAAAAATCCATTAGAACTACAAGCTTACATCTGTTCCCATAGAAAAAAAAACTGCCTGAACAACTTCTCCGCTAATTCCCACGAATAGTATAGGTTATAGTTTTAGTAAGGATGCCTAGTCAGACCGATCGTTTAGGTCCAGTTGTGGTCAAATATGATCCTATGATATTCTTTAGTGAGTTGTATTAATACCTAATGACATTCTTTCGTTTTTAGTTTCTTAACACTTTTAAAGAAATTCCATGAAATTTGCGAGATTCTGCCAAGTGATTTAAAAATGTACTAAAATCGAACTGAAAAGTTACTATGTTACCAAAAAGAACTTTAACTTTGCAGTCTGCGTTTCGTGTCGCCGCTCTTCGCTCCACTATGTTCCTAGCCTAACGAATATACCCACAATTATATTACTTATACGCCCCCACTTACCTACAGTCATTATATTTTCATAATTTATGTAAACTTTGAGTGCAGAAAGTTATGAAAACAAGCGCCTGGGGATTGAAAATCAAATATGTGTTATGGGTCAAAGCAACAACTACAACTGCAAATAGCACAAATATGAATATGTTTATTTGATAATTTCATTTTTTCTCTCGTCTACGCATGGGTTAGGCAAATATGTAATAAAATAAAAAAAAAAAAATTTTGACGATATTCGTATTTACATTCACTGCGGAGCGCTTTTGCTACACATTATTACTAGTTTTGCATTTTTATTTGCAAAGAGCTTGGCAGGCTTACATATAAACAATATTTTGTAGTACCTGCGCCTCTTTGGTATATACTTTTTATACCCTAAACAGCGGTATTAAGTTTGCACTAAGCCGTTAACTGTCAGAAGGAAACGTCGGGGACGCTAAAAGTTCTATACAAATGAACAGCGTAACGAGCTGAGTCGATTTAGCTATGTCAATCCGTCCATCCGCCTCTCCTTTTGTAGTTACGCCAATCAGTCCCTCAGTTTTTGAGATATCGCGCTGAAGTTTTGCACACGTCTTTTTCTTCGCAAGAAGCTGCGCATTTATCACAAACGCAGATATCGGACCATTATAGCATATAGCTGTCATACAAACTGTTTGATCGGAATCAAGTGTTTGTATGGACAACTTTTTCATTTCACGAGATATCTTCACGAAATTTGGCACAGATTAATGTCCTCAATAACTTTATAATCTTCGAAGAAATTGTACAGATCGGACCACTATAGCATATAGCTGTCATACAAACTGTTTGATCAGAATCAAGTGCTTGTATGAAAAACTTTTTAATTTTACGAGATATCTTCACGAAATTTGGCATGGGTTATTGCTCAAAGCATCGCCACATTGTCCAAAGAAATTGTACAGATCGGACCACTATAGCATATAGCTTTCATACAAACTGCTCGCTCAAAATCAAGATAAACAACTTTTTATACCATTTTATACCATAAAAAATGCGCCTGTGCAGGGTATTATAGCTTCGTTGCAACGGAAGTTAACCTTTTTTCCTGTTTTTATAATTTTTTTAATCTTGCAAAAGCATCCTTTTCTGATTTCCTCTGAGTCTTGCTGCTACCATCTGCCAGTAAAAGTGAAATGCCACGCCAACAAGCAGTCAAACAGACAGACAGCCAGTCGGAAAGTGCAAAAGTGAAATGAGATAACATTTATAATATTAGCAAACAGCTGTTCCAAAAGCCAACCGTTCGTTTGCGCAGCGCAAGTAAAGAATTTTCGCACTCAAACACACGCACACACATTCATATGATAAGAGTGTTGCTGTATGTAACGGTATAGGAACTCGGAGCGAGGCTATAATTGCATATCATCGGCATATCGCTGGCGCTTATCAAGCGAAAAGTCAATAAACCCCAGCAGACAGGCGTACGGACGGACAGACGGACGTGATAGAGCGATCAAAGTAAAATTTGCTTGTGTGTATATGTGTGTGCTTGCTTATTGTAGTCCAACAACAACAGCAGTAAGTGTAACTGCGTCGCACCAATAACCCTGGAGGAATTGTCTTCGAGTTCATTTTGTGGTGGGTGTGGTTACCAACGCTCCACACGCCGCTGCGTAAAAGAAATTGTAGCAAAATAAATACAAAAACAAAAAAAAATGAAGAAAAAAGATGAGGTTGACTCCACGCAGTCATTCATGTGAAAACCTCTGCGTTTATGGTGCTATACTTTCAGTTACATTCTGCGGTTCACCATTTTCCCTTTTCTATGCTTGTGTAGAAAGTAAATCGTTGTCTCGTGTGATTTTTGTCACAATCTGTTGTGATGTTGGGAATCGATTGGATATTTCACGACGCAATAAATTAAAGTAAATATTTGTCATAACTGCCGAAGAATGCGTTGATTGTATTGATGGATTTGGGAAGGGTTAGGAGTGAGAAGTAAGGAAATGAAGAGGGAATCAGATTGGAATGTTAGCGGAAAGAAGTAGGAATGGTGTACCGATGGTTGAAAAGATGTTAGAGAGTTCGGCACCTCCGAATTCGGAAGTCAATTGAAAGGTAGATCCCTCCCTCGGCGAACAAAAATTACGCTCTATAAGTCTCTCATTATTCCTGTCCTATTGAACGTTGCAGAAACATGAACGGTGACGACTCGAGCTGAGAAAACACTTGGAGCATTCGAGAGAACTGTTCCTCGCGCGATCTTTGGAGTCGTCCACGCAAGCAGACCGCTCATAGAAGAAAATAGAACTAGAAACTGTATGAGGTTATATGGACGAATGCGCTAGTTAGGTCGTGTCGTTCGCATGGGAGACGATGCTCCAACGAGAAGTTTCTTCGACTCGAGACCATAGTTAGGTGGGCAACGGAAGCAATGGTGTCCACGCATCCGATGGAATGGAAGGACCAAGTGTATAGCGACCTGTCTGCTGTTGAGATGTAGAAGTAGCATGAACTCGCAAAGGATAGAGGCAACTGGTGAAGTTTTGTGTTCTCGGTCCAGATTGATCCACAATTGTACTTCCAAAGAAGAAGTTATGTCATTACATAAAGTAAGGTTGGGAACTTCTTCTTCTTCTTCATCAGCCTAGACACACCTTACGCGGTTATAGCCGAGTTCTTACTGCTTGGCTCCAATTGGAGCTTCCAAGCGAAGCCAGGTCCTTCTCCACATGGTCTTTCGAACGGAGTAGAGGTCTTCTTCTTCCTCTGTTTCTCCCGACGAGTACTGCGTCGAATATTTTCAGAGCTGGAATGCTTGCGTCTATTCGGACGATATGACCTGGCCAATTCACACGTTGTTTAGGTGGCATGTAACTATTCCGATGTAATACTTAAAAATCGCTGGGAGACAGTTGCCTTCCAGTTATTCCTGCCCACCCTCCACTGTGTTTATGTTATTGATATCTTAAGTGTCTTAAATCCATCCATCTTGAATTGCATAACCACTTCGCTTAAGTCACATTTTCGTTGCAGTTCGGTACATATTCGCCCAACGGCCAACAATTTTTGACTGCAAATCGTCAAACCAAAGGTGGCAAGAGAGAAAACTTCAACTGCAACTCGATGTTCGCGGGCGAACCGAAGCTGCTGCATTTTGTTGCAAGGCCTGGCGGCGATTTTCGACGCTTTGTCTGTCAATAGCAGCCACTGTCGTCGTCCACAGCTCATTTCCATTCTCATTTCCCCAGCTCATCTCCGTCCGCAATTTCATTGCGTCAGCGCACTGTTATTTATATTTGCTTCTTTTGTTGTTTCGTTTTCGATTAACTGTGATCGTTGGTGCGACACAACGGAAGCGTAGCACGACGTCAAAGCGGCATTGCACCGAAGAGAGCGTCGAAAACCCACAGCTATCACGGCAACCACCAACGGACCTAAATACCGTTGGCTCGTTTGTTGGGTGGCGTTGGCGCTACTTGTCAGCCGTCAGCTGTGAGCTGTCAGTAGTCAGGGATGTAAAGCTGTCAACACGGCGCTATTTTGTTATATGTATATTTATTTTTGTTGTTGTCACATTTTTTGCGCTTGCGAACCGTCGTCATAAGTACAGCCCAGGAGCCCAGCAGCGCAGCAACGCACGGTTGCATTGAACGCATGGAGGCAATGAAATCAGTTTGTTAAGAAAATGTGCAGAAAATCTGTATGTGCAACAACAACAAGCACTGAGAAAAATTTTGTGACTGCAGCAGTAGCAGCAGTGAAGGTGGTGTGAGCAGCTACAGCAACAAAAACATGACGAAAGTGGAACTAAACATTGTTGTTGTTGTTGCAACATCATTGTACCTTGCATTTTGTTGTTGTTTTTGTTTTTATTTTCGGTGTTTTTGTTGTAATTGTTGTTTTTGTTGATCTCAAATGTTTTTGTTATTGTTGTTGTGGTCATTTGTTGCTGTTGTTTTCGTTTTTTGTTGTTTTGTCGTTGTTGTTGTGTTTTATTGTGCTTTTGTTTTTATTGTTGTTGTTTACGCTTTTTAAATTGTTGTAGTTTACGCTGTTTATATTGTTGTTATTTTCGCTTTTGTTGTTGTTGTTGTTGTACTATTTTCTCGTGCACTAACACTCGTACACCAATCGGCTGCAGTCGCCTTAAAATGCGGAAAAGCAAAACTTAATTGAAATTTCAAAAGGCCATGCGTTGCCTACAACAACCACAAGCACACATTTTATGTGCAACAACATGTTAACATAACATTACTGCTACCACCGCACATATAACGCAATCAACGGCAGAAACTTAGCGACCAACTCGTGGAGCACTGCTGCGCTCAGCTCGGTTCGGTACATCGTATATGCGTGTGTGTCGGCAAGGGTGTTGCCATGACTGACCCCTCATTGATGCTGCGCTGCTGGAAAACTGATACAATATCGTAATAACATTACTTCGCCTTAATTTTCTTTTAGTATTTCGTTTAGTTCGTAAAGCGTTATGGTCTAATGAAGTTTTTCCAACAATAAAATACACGCTTTAGGGAAGATATGAGAAACATAGATAACTGTGGAGAATATGCCGATGAGGTCAATGACTCGTTAGTAGGCATACTGTGAACTTGCACATATAAGAAATCTCGAAAAAATTTAGTAAGACGGTCATTGTCCAGTTGTAGGTCATTGTCCACGCAGTGTGTGTCCTGAAGCCAATTCATTAGAGAGTTTATGCTTGCCGACCACTAAATCTCCGTAAAACTTTCAACAGGTCGTTCCAGATTAGAGTTTTTATACACGTGAGAGTTACCTTTAGTCGAAAAAAGGGTTTCATTACGCGGTTGAAAGCTTTGGATTATGAGACTGGCAATATATCATTCAGTACTGGTAGCATCAAAATGGGGCTACCAGCCCTAATTGTGCCCGAAAAGCGGTACTATTACCTTTCTATCTCTAGGTTGGAAATAAAACCTTAGAGGAACTACTTAGATAGTCCAAATCCTGCTGGGAAATATTCATCCTCAAAGCATTTCGCTGAATTCATTAGTTTTTGAAATAAAAGGTCGTTAAATACTGAGAAATCAAAACTTTAGAGGCAATACTTAGCCAGTTCAAATCTTGCTTGGCAATATTAGTCCTCAAAGCATTTCAATGAATACGTTAGTTTTTGGGACAAAAGGTTGTTAAATACTCCGAATACAGAAAAATCAATTTTAGCTGAGGAGATCAGTGATGGACCGTCGGACAGACGAAAAACTTTAAGTTACTTAGTGGAACTCGACCTTAGTTGGAAGGAAATATTTTTGCTGAGGAGATCAGTGATGTACTGTCGGACAGACGAACAGCTTTAGGTTCTTTAGTGGAGCTCGACCTTAGTTGGGTCTTTTGTGATTTCTGTTATACCGAGACTGAAAAAGTACAGCGCGGAACTAATTTTCTGATATTTGGTTAGAAGCTGAAGACTTTCTACCGAAAAGTTTTTGACTTCGATACATCTCCGAAATCTTGTCTCTTTGGATTATCAACTTCATCGATCGTTTTACAACAGTTTCATCGGAAGGTTTTGACATTTTAATTTTAGAACCCACTTTGGAGCTGATTAGAGACATGCGGGTTGATAAAGAACTTGAAGAAAATGTAACCTGAGAAGAGCAAGAAGAAGCGGAGTTACATGAAAACAATTAATGCTGCTTTTAAGAGATCTTCTGCTGGAGTAACTAGAAACTCGAGCACACCTCTCTGAAGCTTATGGGTGGTATAGAACTAAAGCTACGATATCACGTAGAGCACGCAGAGCTGAGAAGTTTCTGTTATGAGGCTTACCAGATATAAGCTTACGTTCTGCATAGAAGAGTTCAAGATGATAACCGAGTGCAGTTACCTTTTTTGGTCTAAAAACCGTTCCGTTCCCACGACACAGTCGGGTCTAAGTAACCGGAACGGACCTGGATTTTTATTCAGCCAAGGACTGTCAACTCGGCACCATCCCTCGAAATTAATTTAAGTGTGTTTTCTGCCACTACAACAACAACAACCTTTTTTGGTTTCACTGCCGCTGCGAAGCTTAATTCGAAAAAAGAGATGCTATGAAGAAGGTTGATATCCAAACAAATCTCTGGTATTCGAAGTTGGCGCTACCCATACTGAAGAAAACTACTTGTTCTGAGGTATCACCTCAGATATACATTTTCAGTTATCATAGATTTCAAATATCATCCTACATATTCCATATTAACAACCACTGTGCTTCAAAAAGAAACTTACAAACACGTGATGCACCATTTACAACAAACAAACAGTATAGAAATGCACAAAAACAAATACACGCATTGTCGAGTTGTAGAAATGCAATTATGCAAAGTTCAGCTCATGCGGTCCCCATTGCACTCGTACAATTATGCTACTCTCTTTATGGATCGCTGGCTGGCTCTTCACTTTTGTTGTTTGTTGTTGTCTGTTCTTTGGTTTTTTGTTTTGACTCATTGTGGCTTTGTTGTTTTTCACCTTTTTCATTGTCTAGCATTTGCTGCAGCGCAACACACGTAGCTGCTCGTCGCATCCATTATCGTCAGCATCTCTGTTTGTTTATTGTTATTGTTTTATCATCGCATATTGTCTGGCCGTAATTATGCATTCACTTTTTCCGACAGCGTCAGCAAAACTTTTTTCCTGAGCAAAAAAAAAAAGAAGAGAATTGAAACTGTATTAGAAATGTGAGAAATTGTGGAAAATGGAATCTTATTTTTTTTAGGTATTTAAGAGAGGCCTATGAAGCGACCCTTAGTAATATGCATTTTCCGTAATTGTATCTAATTTTTCCATCCGGTCCAGATCCATTGCTTGGTTGGTTGAAAAAGAGGCACACTAAGACCATCATTAGTGGCATTGTGCTCCCGGATGATAACTAATTTAAGCATTATCCAGTAACTTTTCGTAGATATGGTACAAAACCACACCTGATTCCAGCTGTCCAATTTCTTTCAAGTTGGAGCATTATGAGTCGTGGAATATGTATGAAGACTGGGCATTCGCATAGATAACATTAAAGCATCTCATCATCCTTCACGCATACTCTGCATTCCGCCGAATCCACTTTTCCGATTTTCAGAAGATGGGAGCTTAAAGGTAGATGCCTCTACAATTTTACCAAGTTCCCTTTTGTCTATAAATAGGAGCTATTTGATCTGTTCACCATCAACACTACCCCAAAGTCACCATGTGGTATGCCCTGTGATGCTTACATTCCAAAGTTTGAAGTCTCCCTCTAGGTTCCATTGTTTTAAACAAGCTTAGACTCATTGAAGAGATAAATTTTCCAGCTGTGGAAGCAAAGACATTCACTTTATTTTCTCAAAATTTTACGTTTAAATCTAACGCAGAATCACTCTTGACAACAGGTCCTACTTTGGACTGAGTAGGCAATTGAAAAGTAAAGTCCTCCCTCGACGAACAAAGACCAAACTCTACAAGCACCTTATTATTCCCTTCCTGCTATATGGTGCGGATGGATGGACAATGACATCATCAGATGAGTCGGCCTTAGCAGTGTTCGATAAAAAGGTTTTGGGGAAGATTAATGGTCTTTTGCGCAATGGCAACGGTGAATATCGTAGTCGATGGAACGATGAGACAGCGGTTGCGCGGGTCATGTTGTCCGGATGAGAACACTCCAGTTTTGAAGGTGTTCGATACAGTACCTGCGCTAGAAACAGAGAAAAAGGAAGGCCTCCAGTCCGTTGGAGAGACCAAGTGGAGAACGGCTGCACTTGGTATCGCGAGTTGGCACCAAATAGTGAAAAGCAGAAACGACTGGCGCGACAAGTGTTGTTAGTAAGGAAGAAAAAGTTCTAATATTTTGGTCGTTACTTCGCAAATTTCTTTTACAAACCATAGTTTGGATATCTCATTCGTACATATGTACATCACACATCCATCAACTAATTGGAGATCTTTTTAATGGTCGCTTTAATAAAACCTTAAAAAACACTGATGTTCCGGTTGTATAAACCCCATTCGGAGTTTACATCCAACTTCAGCTGTTGTTTCGTTCCACAACAGCTCCAAAAGCGGTTTGTATAGCGAACATCTTCTTTCAAGTCACACATCCTTTTACTAATAAAAGTTCGATCAGATAAACTGATAATAAAAAGGGAATTCTTGAGATATCCAACTAGTATCTTACCAAATTCAAAAAACCTGTCGTTAGAACATTTCAACAGGAACAAATTTCCAAAAACTCCTGAAAATCCTGAGCTCAGCTTCTGCAGCTGTCGTCCGCTAAGATTTTCAACCTTACAGTATGGATGCCGATAGGGGACTGTTTGAACTCTCACAACCAGGAAGAAGCTGGTCTTACTAGGGGCAAAGAGCTCAGTAGATCTCTAAAGATCGAAGTTGGGCCAAAGGATCTTACGACGGCGTATAAACCGCAGCGCTGACCAAGCGTAATATATTAAGACATGATTCTACTTAGGTAGATTTGAGATGGTAAGGGAATTTTGAAATCAGGTTTAGCTCGAAGGAACTGGGTACCTTGAAGGGCCTTTTTTACTATTAACTTAACTTCCATTATTAAGTAATATTCCAATTTACTAAGCTGTCTAAGTGCTACATCCTTCTTCATAACTTAACCTAACATAATTTGAATATTAAAATTTCCGGTAAAGTTTTGAACAAAACTTAACACCATTTCAAATCTGATACCTTG
>NC_065921.1:81054844-81081796 GCF_024586455.1 Bactrocera neohumeralis | reverse complement strand
TAAAAGTCAAATTACAAATATTTCATTTGATGCTCACCGACAATCAGCTTATCAGCTAAGTATAAAAGACAAGACGTGACAATAAACGAGGCCAGTCAGTTCAGTTCAACTCTACTACTTCGCTTGAGCAAAAAGCAGATCAATTCCCTAAGGACTAAAGCCCGGAAAATAAGGACAACAAGGACGACGACCAAAGCCAGGACCCCAATCTAAGTATCCTCTTAATAGAAAAAGCTCATTCAATTTTCCTTTTGCAGCTCTTAATTAAATAAAAATCCACGATTGTAATAAAGGAAAAGAAAGAACATCTGATCTTTTATTTCAATTAAGGAAAATAGAAAAAAGATAGGTTATTGCAACTCAAAACCTATTATTATATGTACTTCTCTTACAATTGTTAGCTATTTGTCACAAGGCGTGTCGGTGCATGGCATTGCATGGAGCTATAAGTTAGGAAAGTCAACAGTACGCGAAATCATATTTGTTTAGGCCAGCGCCTAATTTCTTTTTACCACCCCTAGTGAGTATATAACAAACCATTGCCAGTTAGCCGTTAAGAGTTTTCACTCAACGGTTAATAACTTTCACTCAACTGGCAATGGTTTCGTTGAAAACTCCCGCGTAGCAAGCGAGCCTGCGAGTCGCGCCTTTTCACTTTCTTTAGCGATCGAAGCAATCAAGACGTCGTCCACCGGCCATCACAACCAGCATCACCAAAAGCACAAACCAAAAGTAAGTAATTTTTTGGTAATCAAGATTCAATAAAGAACTAACACTTTAATTTACTATATTAAACACAAACTTTGTGGTTTTATTTGCTAATACAATCCCATTTTTCCTGTTTCATATTCTCAACGATCGACGCATCGTCCGCGAGTGACTCGTCGAACGTTCGAGATATATTCAATATTAGAGACGTGTGAAGTAATCTGGCAGCTACTTTCCCCAATTTATGTAAGCGCGCCAACAGAGTCTCAATACAAGGACATTTGCAAAAGATTTTTATAATATGTGGAACATTCCGAATTGTGTCGGTGCAATTGATGGTAAGCACGTTGCTATTAAGTGCCCGGCCAATTCTAATTCGATGTTTTACAATTATAAAAAATTCTCTCTCTCTTAACGAGAGTAAACTCGTTTCTTTGCTAAGGGTTCGTGGGTCCCAAGGCTGAACCTGGAGCGGCTGAGCATACCTCAGCTATGGACGAAACCCCATTACACCCTTTTATTTAACGAAATAAGAAAAATCACATCATGTTAATCTTATTTCTTTATATAGTGATGATTTCAATGAAAGTCATTATGTTTGGATACAAAACTTAAGTAGATTACTTAGTTCTCAAGTTACAAGAGTTAAGTCATTCAAATTAGCTATTTTGTTAACCGTTTCGAGACTCCTGGGATGTTTTTATCCCAAAATTTGTTTAAAAAATCCTGACTAAAAATGTACCATATGAAATTGGTTCACGAAGATCCCAACACGTTCTCTATGGTTATGTAGTTGCATTGTTGACAATTTAGGCTACGTTTATGACCGAGCAGATTCGCTTCGCGCGATGCGATTAAAATCGCTACTAGCGATCAAATACATAAATCCATACCGAGGTGTTTATCGTGCAGCGATTCAGCGAAAAGCGGTTTCAGCGAAAATGGAGAGACTGCTAGCGACGAAAATCAGCGATCAAAATTTTTGATTCAGTTGAGCGAATCGCGTTAAACGCGATGGACAAATTTATTGAAAAAGTGCGAAATAAAGAATGTTTGTGGAATCTGCGTCATCCAGATTATCATAATAGAAACAAAATCAGAAAAGCTTGGGAAGAAGTAGAAAACGAATGCGGTTTGGAAGGTAAGTAATAGTATTATTTTATTTTTATGTAATAAACAACCTATACTTAAGTGAATATAACATTTTTTTTTTTAATATGAACAAATTATTTCTCTATAGTCGTCCCACACAGCTGCTTCAAAAAAAAAGGGCTCGTCCGGAAAGCAGTTTTTCCTTTTTTCGATCGCGATTTCCAAGCTACGCACATCGGCGCACGTTTCCTACACAGCTTTCGTATTTTTCATCTGATATATAGTTTTCATCACGATTATATATACTCAGTTTTCATCAGTGTCGACCACGATTATATATACTCAGTTTTCATCATTTTCGCTCCACGGTTTAATATACATATCTACCTTTTCATCAGTTTAGAAAACCTGTACAACTTGCATTAATCTATTTTCATATACAGCATACAAACGTTTTTTATCCTCTAAAAGTTGCGATCAATGAACCAAAAAAAAAAGAAAATATATATATTGTACTAAATTATATAAAAAGCGTAACGAAGCAGCTTTAGAGTTTTACTGCCCCTGCTTACAAATAGTTCTGCATACAAACTCCCTCTTTATCATTATAATAAATATCATAGTTCTGTTTCGATTGATTTGGTTAATAAACGCCATTTGTTTGTAATAATACCAAAAGCACATTCAATGGATTTTCTGAATTTAGATAGCATTGTGTTGAATAGTTCAGAGTCATTGTTCAAATTTGTTTTAGAATATGGGCGCAATAAATATTTTCTGAGTGGATATGCTTCATCCCCAAGCATTACGAATGGTGCTGCAATTTCTGTGCCTGGTAGATTCCGCTCTTCTGGAATTTCATATTCTCCAGTTTCTATAAGCTTATGTAATGTTGAAGCTTCAAAAATGTCACCATCACTCTGTTTGCCATATGCTCCAACTTCAATGGCAGTAAACTTGTAGTCAGCAGAGGCAACGCCTTGTAAACCGATGGCAAAAAAGTGTTTGTAGTTGAAAAACATGCTGCCAGAATGCGGTGGCCTTAAGCATGGAGGAGGCAGTATTATGATCTGGGGCTGCATGGCTGCTGATGGTGTCGGCGAAAGTTCGTTTGCGAGGGTCGCATGGACAGTCAAAAGTACATAAATGTATTAGAAGCTGTTTTACTGCCTTCGTTAACGCGCATTTTCATAACAGTGTGGATGTGTTTCAGTATCGTTTTTGTATTTGCAACGTGACTTTTGACTTCTCGGGCGTTTATTTTGTTTAGAAAAGTTATTAACGTGATTTTTTTTTCGTTTTCTTATCTTTTAAGATGGGTAAAGTGGGGGACCTTTCACCACGCAAAAAAGCCCAAGTCAAGGCTCTCATTAATACAAAACTGTTTTCAAACCGTGAAATTTCACGAAGATTGAAGCTGTCTGAAGCTAGTGTGCGACGTATTAAGAAAAAAGTTGAATCATGTGAAGATTTGAGTCCGAAAAGAAAAACCAAATGCGGCCGAAAACCGATTTTTACCCCAAGGTCAGAAAGATGTCTTAAGAAAATTTGCACAGAAAATAGATTTGCTACCACCAAATCGATTAAATCGCAGTTGGAAGATGCTCAGATAAATGCTTCTGAGCGTACTGTTCGCAGAAAATTAAATGACTTAGGTTTTAAGGCCTGCCGACCAGCGAGAAAACCCAAACTAACAGCTGAAATGAAAGCCAAACGTTTGAAATGGGCTAAACAGTGGCGTGACAAGGATGTCGCTTTCTGGAGATCGGTAATTTATGCTGAATTATATTATTAATAATATATATACATACATATTTAATAAATAGAATTCAGAATTGCCTTATTTTTAATATTTTTTGTGAATTTTACAGGTCTGCTTCAGTGACGAAAGCACCTTTGAAATCTTAGCCAACAAAGCTCAATTTGTGCGTCGTCGTAAAGATGAAAAATTTAATCCAGCCTGCATCGTTCAGACTGTTAAGCACCCCACAAAGATCATGATTTGGTCTGTCATCAGCGGCAAGGGCACAGGGCGTCTGTACGTTGTGAAAGGCATCATAAGACAAGATCAGTACAAGGAAGTCTTGAGAACTCGACTGCTGCCACAGGTCAGAGAGTGGTTTCCAAATGGGGAACCATTCATTTTTATGCAAGATGGGGCTCCTTGCCACACTGCCAAATCTATTAAAAGTTATTTGCAACAAGAAAATATCCCCTTGTTGGATTGGCCTGGCAACAGTCCCGACATGAATCCCATAGAAAATTTGTGGGAGCTCATGAAAAGGGAGGTGGCTAAAGAGCTCATCACAACAAAAACACAGCTCTTGGAAAAAATCATTCATGTGTGGAATCATCATCCTCAAATGCAGGAGACGGTCCAGTCTTGCATCGACAGCATGCCGCGCCGGATTCAAGCTGTCATAGCTGCAAAAGGTGGAACTACAAAGTACTGAAGTTTATAAGTAGTATTTCCATATTCTGTTTTGAAAATTAATAAAAAATATATTTCCATTTAATATATAGTTTTATTTACATTCTAAACATTTAAAAAAAGTAAACTATATATATCAGTTAAAAGAATAGGTAATAACTATTCAAATATGGAACACTACGAGCTGATAACTGAGATTTGCATAAAAATCAATAGTGCGTCTAATAATTTGGCCAGGGACTGTAGCTGCAAAAAAAATAAATAAAACTAAGCGTATGGCCTTTCCATTTAGAATTTCATATTGGAAACTCGGCTATTAACAGCTGTTTTTTGTTTACAATCAGCAAATTAAGAACGGAATAAAAAGCATCAAAAATCATCAAAGTAAGTAAGAATCACAAAGTTCCATTATAAATTTTTTGATTTATTTTTCATTTTATACAGAAATGGAAACGCCTGCTAGGTGAAAAAATGGACGGAAGCCAGCTGTTTTAAAGTTTTTTACAATCAAACTTTTTTAATCTGCTGTTATTTTTAAGAACGGTTTAACATAGAAAAACATTTTATTGGTTTTCAATGCGCTGCAGTGTAAGCTGTGCTATATGCAGGAACACCGAAACATCGAAGCGAGTTTTTGGGATATTAATTATTTATTTTGATTTAATTACATCTCCTTTAATTTTAGAAACCAACAGCGAAAATATATTATAGTAAGTTGCTTGCAGTAACCAAAATTGAAGCGACATGGAACATTCTAAAATGTAAGGTTCGCTACTTAAAGAGCCAAATGAAATCGGCAGAACACTGGTTAAATTCCACTGGCGGTGTGGAGCTGACAGTGATAGGTATATTTTATATATTTTTGAATATTTTTTATAAAAAAAAGTCTGCCAAAAATCCAATTTTCATTTTTTTTTTCCTTAGTCCAATACATAGTTTATTGTCTTTACTAAAACACGTATTTTTTATTTTTATTTCAGATGATCCTGAAAGAAGTTCTGCTGACAACGCGGATGCACCTTTTTTCCGAGGGACTGCCGGAAATGGCGTCGTAATGGCCCATTACAAACATAACTCGTGTGACTCGACGAGCGGACAGTCGTTTTCTAGTCACCAAACTGAAAGGTCGATCATATTTTTAGCATCAACTAAACTCTCTATTCATTTTATATTTTAACCTTAATTAGAAGTTTTATGGAATAAATTCGCATACTACGGCTCTACATAAATACTTCGTAGGAATTAAAGAGCGGCTTGAAACCTTTTTGGTTAACGTCACGCGGTGAATATATATGTAAATAATTTTGTGTTTTTGTTCGTATAGTATATCAATATTTATTTCACCTTAATATCGATAACTATTTTCCAACACCAATAATAGGTAAGGGGGCAGAAAACAATGGAGAAACTAGCCACATACAAAATCTTCACTGCTTTTACTTTGTTGCTTTTTGTTATATTCTTTCACTTTACATTTACACCACCTCTTTCATTTGCTTGGGAATTTATTAAAAAATGTTGTTGTAATCTGTATGCACTGTATGTGACTCTTTCTGTTTCCACTTCGTAAAATAAAAATTTGTTGCAATACGTTTTCGTTTTCTGCGTATTTGTAAAAACTGATTGATTTTACAAGTGAACTGCTTTGGTTTGCCTTTTGCAGAAAAATAAGTACACAAATTTATGTGGAGATCTGCTACACGCCGCGCTATCAACCAAATCACTTGTCGTTTTTTTTTTTTTTTTTTTTACGATTGCATAATATGTGTATACACATATGGACAAAATAATAGGTGTGCCTATGCGTGGTGCCATTTTTTTGTCAAAAAGTGTTGTAACTGTTATTTATTTTTAATACCGCTATGTTTTTATGATGGACGCGTTTTAGTAGCATGGTGGTGTCAACAGTTTGCATTACTCATTCGGTGATTTTGCTTTTTAGTGACGAGTGATCATTGTTCATTTAATTTTGCTTGGCCATTAAAATAGGTGTAGTTCATATTTTTCGTAAAGAAGTTGTTAATTCGTACTATTTACCATACCAAAGTAAGTATTTGAGTATTTCCAAATTTATATTAGTTTAAATATCACAAACTGACAAACAAAAAATTTTCAGAATGGGTCGCAAGAGACACTGCACCGAAATAGAACGCCAATTGGTTAAAAAACTACGTGGTGAAGGGAAAACATATAAATTCATAGCCAATACGTTAGAGCGATCAGAAAATTTTGTCACTAATGCTCTAAAAGGAAAAAAAGGGAAGGAAACTCGTGGCCGTCCAAAATTAACCTGCCCAATTGATGACCATCGTATAGTACTTATGGCAAAAAAAGACCCTTTTATCTCTTCGCGACAAATTGAAGCGGAGGTGGGACTTAATATAAGCTCGCGGACAATTCGGCGTCGTTTGGTGGAAGCTAAACTACCAGGGCGAACGGCCAGAAAAATTCCTCTGCTACGAAAGAACAATATCCAGAAGAGGAAAACTTTCGCTACTGAACATAAAGATTGGTGTGGTCCCACTGGAGAAAAAAGGTGGCGAAATATTTTATTTAGTGATGAAGTGAAGATAAATCTTTGCGGAAATGATTCCATGAGAAGCGTACGCCGTCCGAAAGGCAAGGAATTCGATTCCAGATACACCAAAAAGACAGTTAAGCATGGGGGCGGAAATGTTATGGTGTGGGGATGTTTCTCCTGGCAAGGTGTTGGTCCATTATTTTGGATAAAGGATGCAATGACCGCTGTTGAGTACAGGGAAATATTACAAAATATTATGCTACCATATGCGGAAGAAAATATGCCTCTGCGCTGGTGTTATCAACAAGATAACGATCCGAAGCATACCTCGAGGTTAGTATCTGAGTGGCTCATAAATTCAAATGTAACCTGTATGAAATGGCCAAGTCAATCTCTTGACCTCAATCCCATTGAGAACTTGTGGAGTGACCTCAAAAGGAGATTGGCAGGCTTTTCTTTTCGAAACAAGGAGCAATTGTGGCAAAAAACTAAGGAATTGTGGGATGCAACTCGCTTGGAGACTTGTCAAAAGCTAGTACAGTCTATGCCCAAGAGAATAGCAAAACTTATCCAAAGCAAGGGAGGATATACTGGCTATTAAAAACTTATAGGCTAAGGAAATAATATACTGATTTTTTTTTTTTATTTTGAAAAAACTTTTTTACACCTATTATTTTGTCCAGGGAAATATGTTTATATAATTGAATTTTTTGTTTTAAAGCTTACAGTAAGAAAATTGCAAAGTATTTCTGTTTAATAAAGAGAAATACTTTTATTACTAAAGAAAAATTTGTTTTAATTGCATATGATTTCACGATATTTTGGTAAAATGTAATACACCTATTATTTTGTCCATATGTGTATATATAAAAAAATTTATTTTTTTTTTTCAATACCGCACACCGTCAAGAATTTGAATAAATTGCTGCCCAAATTTGCACACAAAGGCGTTAATCACTTATGCGCATCCTTCAAAGTATTTAATACAAAGGGAAACTTTTTTTTTTACGGTTTCTAAACTGCCAAATCTATTAAAAGTTATTTGCAACAAGAAAATATCCCCTTGTTGGATTGGCCTGGCAATAGTCCCGACATGAATCCCATAGAAAATTTGTGGGAGCTCATGAAAAGGGAGGTGGCTAAAGAGCTTATCACAACAAAAACACAGCTCTTGGAAAAAATCATTCATGTGTGGAATCATCATCCTCAAATGCAGGAGACGGTCCAGTCTGTATATCCTTCAAAGTATTTAATACAAAGGGAAACTTTTTTTTTTTTTACGGTTTCTAAATATCAATTTCAAATTATTCAGTTTCTCACAATAATTCACAAAACCAACCGACTTCAAAAAAAATTAAGCAAACTTCTCGATCATATCATGAATTTTTCGTTTTTTTTTTTGAAGATTCACAGTAAATCACAATATTCTTGACGTTGTGAAATTTTTAATCAAATGCACGAATTTACCACAGCCACGAAACTTTTCACTATTCACTTTTTAGCCGTTTTGATTTTTTAGTTTTTCGCCACAGTGCCTTTCTTTTTCTCTCGAAGGACCATAAAGGGCGCGCAACTAACATATAATGGAAAAAAACTCAATCTAAACGGGCGCGAGGAAAAAAAAATTTAATTAAATAAATCAAACAACAAATACACTGGACCCAACCTGCGAGGTTCGCCGTCCTTACTAAACAGATGGGAACGAATTAAAATTCTCCATCATAATTTTAGCCGACGATGGAAAGAAGAGTATTTAAAGGACCTTCACAAGAGGTATAAATGGAAAATCCCAGAACAGGCTCCAATGCTTGGAGATTGTGTCCTAGTTCACGACGATTGTCTCCCCCCCCACAGAATGGCGGCTTGGCCGCATAGAGAAACTTCACTACGGTTCCGACGATCACATCCGAGTGGTTGATCTCCGTACGCAAAACGGAACGCTAACCCGGCCGCTTGTCAAATTATGTTTCTTACCAACTGCCGCCACTTACGAAAACGTAAATAATAACCCTTCCTAAACTGATCCGAAAAGACGGGAAAAAGAAAATAAATTAATAATATCAGTAAAAAAAAAAAAAAAAACCGCAAAGATAATTATAATAAGCTTCAAGCCGTAAGACAAACGTAGACCTACATATATATCGCAACCCCATAGACGGACGATCATTTAGTCATGCCCCCTCACGTGGCACCCTGTTCATGCACGCTTACAGGCAATCAAATTATAATCATTACGATTTTCTCTTTCTTCTCACAGATTGATATGGATGCCGATACACCTGTAACCCCCACGCCAACTCTCCGTTCGGCTGTTACTGTGCCTCGCTCTGGAACTGTTCCAGTAGCAGCGCCCCGAACCATCACGGCAGCAACGCCGCCAACCGTGGCACGAAGCTCAACACGCGCAGCGGCGACGCCGGCGCCTCCGAAACCGCACCGCACCAGATGTCCGCTCTGTTGCCGTTCACATAGGCTGCAGCATTGCTCTATTTTCAAGGGAATGTTACCCGTACAACGTCAGAAGGTGGCACAGGCACATGGGCATTGTTTAAACTGCTTGGCCCAGTCACACGCCACGCTTGAATGCGAATCTGATACCTTGTGCCGGTTGTGTGAAAGACCGCATCATACGTTACTCCACCGGAACGCCGGACATCCTGGCTCATCCACTGTCCTCCGCCGCCGTACGGCCACCCGACGATCGCAGTCTAACCGTGTGGCACGGCATCCAGAAGCTGGATGGTCCTGGCGCCCCCTCAATACGACATCCACGCGAAACCAAATAAGGCCACAACCTCACCGCCCCACCGGCCTGAGCGGCGTTGTAGCTACGTTACAGGCACTACAGCGTCTACTAGGCTAGTACTCGCCTAGGGGGGCCGGGATGTTGAGATGAACTCCAGTCGCCCGAACTATAACTAAAGGGTATCACTGATCAGTGAATACAACACTCTCCACATCAACATGTTAAGTAGAAAAAAACAGGGCATCACTGACCAGTGAATACAACACTCTCCACATCAACATGTTAATTAGAAAAACAGGGCATCATTGATCATCTCCACACCAAACTGTTTTTCTTCCATTTTTCATCTTATACCAACGAGAAGGTGACGCTGTGCCGTTTTTTTGGTTCTACATTATTCTAGAAGTCACGTTCGCCGCTACACACGCGCACCGCATCGTCTATTTGAAATCGTCTATTTAAAACCGTCTATTTAAAAACATTTTTAAGTTCGCATCGATACATCAACTCAGCATACACCGTTTACGTTTTTCCGACATCCATCCCGTGCGTCCACCAACGATCCGCGTCAACCTGATCGCTAGCACCGACCCGTTTCCGGAATTTTGAGTGTTACTGCCTTACTCTTATTAATTTAGATTATTTAATTTGTGACATCTGGATTTGGTTACTTAAATAAAATTGTTTAAAAAAACCAAGTGTACTAAACGGATATTTTTGTTTAATTTATGCAGTGGTGGATGCTCCACAATATACTGAGCACAAAACTATTTAATATGAATAGATCATGCTTTGCATATTACCTAATGGAAGCTGAGTAACAGTAGAGTCACTTATCCTGAACTATCAGTACATCACAAACAGAAAACCCAAACATAAAATACGCTCTACATACATATATCAAGAGGCATGATTGCGTATCAATCACTTTGCAAGGTGTATGCGATGCAAAGGTACATATATGTGGGATTGCAACCCTGACCTGACCTGCGCACGCATGCAACTCTTAACAGACACACAGAATAAACGGACTTAACGAAAACAATGAACGCCGACAGCGAAAGTTACAAAAGGCGTCACTCGAATATTAACAGACGACCGATAAAGACGTTTTTTCCTCCCGCTTAATTTTATTAATTTTTATTCTAAAATTGTTTAAAGAAATAGAAAACCCGATTTGTGAAATAAATTGAAAGTACTTAAAGTAAAATCGAAGTTGTAAAACTTAAACTGAATACGATTTTTGTGAAATAAACTGTGTTAAATAAACTAAAAGGTGTTTCTTTTCACAAATATACCCAAACGCAAACATTTTTAATGACTGATAACGACTTATCATTTACCAGCATCTGTGCATAACAAATTTACAAACGACTAAAAATAACGCACACCAAAACGCCAGC
Source organism: Bactrocera neohumeralis (assembly GCF_024586455.1). Taxonomy (NCBI): domain Eukaryota; kingdom Metazoa; phylum Arthropoda; class Insecta; order Diptera; family Tephritidae; genus Bactrocera; species Bactrocera neohumeralis. Next base: position 81,070,895 of record NC_065921.1, on the reverse strand, counting down.
GCTCCATTTTACTACAAATGGACAAGTTGAGCGTACACACAGTACAATTATTGAACTCGCGAAAGTTTTGCCTGACCAGAATAACTCAGCGCCGGAAGATCAAATTTTTGAAGCTGTTCGGCAGTACAACAAAACCATTAATTCCGTAATCAGCGAGAAACCCGAGAACGTGTTTTTTAATCAAAGGACATCCAAGAACGACTACAATGAAACCAGGAAAGAGTCTTGCGACATCGCATTATCGCAATCGACAGCATCTGGCTTATTATCAAGGAGACGTGATATTTTCGAAAACTCACAGGCGTAATAAAAACGTAAGGAAATACGCGAAACATATTGTAAAGGAAGACAACGGTAAAACGGTAACAACCAATAAAGGACGGATTATTCATAAAGATAACATTAGAATAAAGATATATTAACATCCTTGGTTTTGTCATCTCATGTTAAAAAAAAGAAACATTTAATTGGAGAAATAAGAAAGTAATAAGTGTATCCGAACGTTCCATTGTTTTGTCATCTCATGTAAAAAGCACGTGTATCCGAACGTTACATTGTTTTGTCCATAAATTTAGAGACTTTTTGCTGCGCTCCTACTTTAACATCCTTGGTTTTGTCATCTCATGTTAAAAAAAAGAAACATTTAATTGGAGAAATATTGAAATACTGCTAAAAGTGATTTTCTTCTCGCTGCTTACAATGCCGAGGAAAAGAAAACGACCTGACATAGGTCGTCGAAGTCGTGTAAATGTGCAACGAGCTACTTTACGCTCCAACCGCACTAATGACCAGCGAGATGCTGATAATGATAACAGTCGTACAAGTATGGGAGAATTACGTTCAAGAGTAAATAACTATCAAGTGGATAGGGGGAGAATGGAACGAGTTCGTGCACATCGATCACAACAGCAGCGAGCACGGGATAACGAATTTAATCGATTCCGCAGACGCAATGCTCCTGTAAACCTCGAACGAGGAGCATTTTCCTACGATCCGGAATTTGATTATAGTGCCGACAAATCTGTGACGATTGGAGAAATGTCAATCATTTGTCAACATTGTAAAGCATTAAAGTACAGTAGTGAACCTGCAGGATTATGTTGTGCTGGTGGCAATGTACAATTGCCTCAATTGGTGCCACCACCTGAACCGTTACACTCATTAGTTAATGGGATGGAAAGTGAGTCTAAACACTTCTTGGCTAACATCCAAAAATATAATAATTGCTTCCAAATGACATCGTTTGGTGCAACGCATATAGTACAAGACGGGTTCATGCCTACTTTCAAGGTAGTATACCATAATTGTTTTAGTGAAATTCTAATTTGTATTTGTATCACAATTAATTTAACCAGTTCTTAAACAATTACAGATACAAGGACAAATTCATCACCTACTGGGGGCAATGCTGCCAGTGCCAGATGCAGATCATAAATTTTTGCAAATTTATTTTATGGGCAATCAAGATGTGGAAGTTGATACACGTTGTGGTCATAATCCAACCGTCAAGCGAATCATTGTCCAACAACTGCAAACATTTCTTCACGAGAATAATGAATTAGTGAAGATGTTCAAAATGGCACTGGATCGGATGCCATCAGACAGCCATAATATTGTAATAAGAGCCGACAAAACACCTGCTGGAGAGCATGCAAGGAGGTTTAATTCACCGACAATAGATGAAGTGGCTATTGTCGTTGTTGGAGAGAATTTGCAATCAAGAGATATTGTACTTCATCGCCGGAACAATGAATTGAAACGTGTATATGAAACGCATAGAGCTTATGATGCTTTACAATACCCATTAATTTTCTGGCAGGGAGAAGATGGGTACCATTTTAATATCAAAATGGTTAATGAAACTACAGGTAATTAGATTATACAAAATAAAATATGTTATATGTTCAATATATAAATGTAATTTTTTATATGTACTTCCAGGTGCTGATACACACAAAAAAGTCAGAGCCATGAATTATTATGCATACAGACTCATGATCCGTGAAGGTTATACATCAGCAGGCTCTGTTTGCAAAACAATTAAATATGGTAAATGCAATGGAGACGGCTGTCAATATTATAAATAAAATTAGAGGGGGACACCGAGCCCTTCGTCATAGACAATTTAAAAAATTGTTGGAAGAAATGTCTGCAGGTTATGGCGATTTGCTAATGTACACAGAGGTTCGATGGCTAAGTCGTGGCAAATGCATAGAAAGACTCCTAAATTTAAAGGATGAAGTCAAGATTTTTCTTCAGGACGGCAATAACCCTGAGTTATTAGAATTGGGGAATAAAATGGGGGATAAAGATTTTTTATCAGATTTAGCCTTTCTTTGCGATGTAACGACAATTGTTAATGAGTTAAATCTCCATTTGCAAGGCAAAAATAAGAATATTTTTGACTTAATTGCATATGTTCGCCAATTTGAAAGGAAAATTAAAATAATAATAGAGCAATTAAAAAATTAAAATATGCTAAGCTTACCAAGAACCTGTGAGATAATAATGGACTATAAAAATCAAAAGAAACTACCTGAATATGTGGTAGTCTTAGAATCGATTTTAACAAATTTTAATGCAAGGTTTCAAGATTTCAATAAAATTCAGCAACTCATTCTCTCCATAATGATTCTATAAATTGCATTATCGAAGAACAAGATGATAATTTTCATGAAGAAATACTTAGAATGCGAAATGATTCTAACTTACCTCTAGGCGCGGGTAAGGAGTTTTGGAGGAAAATTAATACACAGTCGTATCCAAAAATTAAAAATGAAGTATACAAGTTATACTCGATGTTTGGGTCGACTTATAATTGCGAAGCTGCGTTTTCTTCGCTTAAATTTCTTCACTCGAAATACAGGAATTCAGTTTCGAATAAGCATATAGAGGACTTAATGAGAATCAAAACTTACGATCTTGAAGTCGATATGGAAAAAATCATGGAAAGTTAAAAAAAAATTAACAAACGTATTTGCTGTTTTTGTTGTTATTATTGTTGTTCTTAATTGCCATAATTTTTAATTTTTTTCTAAATTTTTAATAACAAAATAAACAAATAGCACGATTTCACTCAGTGTACTAAGCAAGCGCACGCACACAATCATACGCTAGCAGATAAGTATCAAATGTGTGATCACGGTCTTTTCACCTTTTACTTAGCGATCGGAGCGAACAAGGACATCATCCACCGGCCACCATAACCAGCATCACCACTACACAAGCGAGGTAATTCGTAAGCATTAAAAATTCAATAAAGAACCAAATTTGGTTGTGTATCCACATATTATATTAAACACAAACCTTGGTGTTTTCTTTTACTCATATATACTTCCTTTCTTATTTCATATTCTCAACCATCGACGCATCGTCCGCGAGTGACTCGTCGAGCGTTCGAGAATATTCATTGGCCCTTCGAGCCGGATTATAACAACCATATTTTTCAAGTGAGCGATTTTTTGGCACTGCACACCAACGGCAAGTTAACAACGATTCTTGTTGCACAAACACAAACGAGGCGTTGCACACCAACGGATTTTAACAACCATATTCTCCAAGCGATTTTTGGCACTGCACACCGGGATTCTTGTTGCACAATCTCACATCAACTCAGGCAAATCCAAGGTACGTGATTGGTTGTTCATAGCACCTTGATATAAATCGTTTAAAAAAAAAAACAAAAAACAAAACGATAGCCATAACTTAGTACCGGGCCGTACCCGAAAGCACCCAGCCGAAAATGGTGCCCTGAGCGAGAAGCTGCCCAAACGTTTGTGGCATGACCTGTTGGGTCATGATGCGGGAGTATACATCCGCGCCGAGCACCAAGCGTATCGGCGACGACTTGTAGAAGTTTGGATCCGCCAGTTTGATGTGGGTGTATGGGGCTGCTAGGTCGGAGTCCAACGTGGTGGTCGGGCTGATGCGCATATAGTTGTGCATTACCCTTACATGCGTCGATATGCGGGTATTCGTCCCATGTCTGCCTCGCAGTACTAAAAGGCAGCCGCGTTGACCACCGATATCAGTCTGCACTAGTTGCAGTTCCCTTAAAAGGTCGCGTGCAATTAGCGACGTAGGGGCGCATGAGTCTATGAGAGCCCGGACTAAATGTAGGCGTCCTCTTGCCTCGATCTTTACCACCGCCGTCGGTAAAATGGCTGTCGTTGGCAGCAAAGAAGGAGCCGTTAGCCCGGCTCTAAAGGAGCTAGCCCGGTGAAGCTGGAGAGACCTGGTCTCCAGTCTGGCCGGGTTGTGCGCGACGGTGCAGACGGCGTTTGAGCGAACGACGTTCGTGTCGCAGAAGGGGGCGGAAAGTCCGGGTTTCCGTTTCCCCTCGCTGTGATGGGCGGAAAGGCCGTGTTTCCGCTCCGCTTTCAAATCGTTCTCCCTCCTCCGGTTCTGGCCTAGTCTCCGTTCCAGGGTCTGACGCATAGATGGAGAGAGCATCATCGGAACTCATTTGTTCGCCGATGTGCAGCATTGTGTGGTGCTTCTCGTGGCAGCGCCGGCACCGTGCGTCGCTGGAGCAATTCGCTGTCCTGTGGTTGACCGCAAGGCAGTTGACACAGTATTTGCCTATGAGTGCCTCCCGTAGGCGCTCTTCCGGTGTCTTGGCCCGGAAGGACGAGCAGAGCCGCAATGGATGCTTTCCCTTGCACAGCGTGCAAGAAAGTGGATAGCGGTTTGGGTGTAGGGCCGCAGTCTTTTTTAAGGCATTGTAGCGAGTCATCTTCCTGAAATTAGTCTGTTGAAGATTTTTTTGTTGTTTGTTTGCCTATCATTTAAGACTGATTGGGTGGCGAGAAAAAAGTGCATAAATTAATTTATCGTGTGAACGCTATTATAAATTGCATAGTGTGGGGGTGGCCTTATGTGGTGTGAAATGCATTACACTAGCATAGTGTGGAGGTGGCCTTATGTGGTGTGAAATGCATTACATTACCATAGTGTTGCAAATAATAATAATTAAATAAAAAAACATTTTGCCTTTAGCATCAAATTTATGTTATCGTTATTGTTTTATTTGCTAGCAAAACATATTTTTCAAATATGGTATTTGCAATAAAAATTGAATTTAAAATTCATAAGCATGAGTTATGCCTCATAGTTTGAAAAACGGTTTTAGATTCACTGTTGTAAAATTTTAAGGCAGTGAATTAAAAACTGACGGATGGCATCACCGTATGTCATGAATGACATTTCGTATTGTGGTTATGTGCGCAACAGGAGCACATGTGCGAATTTTGGCAGCAGAAAGGGTAAGTATGTGAACATTATTAAACTGAATACGATTTTTGTGAAATAAACTGTGTTAAATAAACTAAAAGGTGTTTCTTTTATCGTTAAATAGAAGAGAGGTCCTACATATATCTCACAAATATACCCAAACGCAAACATTTTTAATGACTGATAACGACTTATCATTTACCAGCATCTGTGCATAACAAATTTACAAACGACTAAAAATAACGCACACCAAAACGCCAGCGCGCCATTTTACTACAAATGGACAAGTTGAGCGTACACACAGTACAATTATTGAACTCGCGAAAGTTTTGCCTGACCAGAATAACTCAGCGCCGGAAGATCAAATTTTTGAAGCTGTTCGGCAGTACAACAAAACCATTAATTCCGTAATCAGCGAGAAACCCGAGAACGTGTTTTTTAATCAAAGGACATCCAAGAACGACTACAATGAAACCAGGAAAGAGTCTTGCGACATCGCATTATCGCAATCGACAGCATCTGGCTTATTATCAAGGAGACGTGATATTTTCGAAAACTCACAGGCGTAATAAAAACGTAAGGAAATACGCGAAACATATTGTAAAGGAAGACAACGGTAAAACGGTAACAACCAATAAAGGACGGATTATTCATAAAGATAACATTAGAATAAAGATATATTAACATCCTTGGTTTTGTCATCTCATGTTAAAAAAAAATAAACATTTAATTGGAGAAATAAGAAAGTAATAAGTGTATTTAACATCCTTGGTTTTGTCATCTCATGTTAAAAAAAAGAAACATTTAATTGGAGAAATATTGAAATATTGCTAAAAGTGATTTTCTTCTCGCTGCTTACAATGCCGAGGAAAAGAAAATGACCTGACATAGGTCGTCGAAGTCGTGTAAATGTGCAACGAGCTACTTTACGCTCCAACCGCACTAATGACCAGCGAGATGCTGATAATGATAACAGTCGTACAAGTATGGGAGAATTACGTTCAAGAGTAAATAACTATCAAGTGGATAGGGGAGAATGGAACGAGTTCGTGCACATCGATCACAACAGCAGCGAGCACGGGATAACGAATTTAATCGATTCCGCAGACGCAATGCTCCTGTAAACCTCGAACGAGGAGCATTTTCCTACGATCCGGAATTTGATTATAGTGCCGACTAATCTGTGACGATTGGAGAAATGTCAATCATTTGTCAACATTGTAAAGCATTAAAGTACAGTAGTGAACCTGCAGGATTAGCAGGATTATGTTGTGCTGGTGGCAATGTACAATTGCCTCAATTGGTGCCACCACCTGAACCGTTACACTCATTAGTTAATGGGATGGAAAATATAATAATTGCTTCCAAATGACATCGTTTGGTGCAACGCATATAGTACAAGACGGGTTCATGCCTACTTTCAAGGTAGTATACCATAATTGTTTTAGTGAAATTCTAATTTGTATTTGTATCACAATTAATTTAACCAGTTCTTAAACAATTACAGATACAAGGACAAATTCATCACCTACTGGGGGCAATGCTGATAGTGTCAGATGCAGATCATAAATTTTTGCAAATTTATTTTATGGGCAATCAAGATGTGGAAGTTGATACACGTTGTGGTCATAATCCAACCGTCAAGCGAATCATTGTCCAACAACTGTAAACATTTCTTCACGAGAATAATGAATTAGTGAAGATGTTCAAAATGGCACTGGATCGGATGCCATCAGACAGCCATAATATTGTAATAAGAGCCGACAAAACACCTGCTGGAGAGCATGCAAGGAGGTTTAATTCACCGACAATAGATGAAGTGGCTATTGTCGTTGTTGGAGAGAATTTGCAATCAAGAGATATTGTACTTCATCGCCGGAACAATGAATTGAAACGTGTATATGAAACGCATAGAGCTTATGATGCTTTACAATACCCATTAATTTTCTGGCAGGGAGAAGATGGGTACCATTTTAATATCAAAATGGTTAATGAAACTACAGGTAATTAGATTATACAAAATAAAATATGTTATATGTTCAATATATAAATGTATTTTTTTATCATATGTACTTCCAGGTGCTGATACACACAAAAAAGTCAGAGCCATGAATTATTATGCATACAGACTCATGATCCGTGAAGGTTATACATCAGCAGGCTCTGTTTGCAAAACAATTAAATATGGTAAATGCAATGGAGACGGCTGTCAATATTATAAATAAAATTAGAGGGGGACACCGAGCCCTTCGTCATAGACAATTTAAAAAATTGTTGGAAGAAATGTCTGCAGGTTATGGCGATTTGCTAATGTACACAGATGCATAGCATAGAAAGTGGCAAATGCATAGAAAGACTCGGTAAATTTAAAGGATGAAGTCAAGATTTTTCTTCAGGACGGCAATAACCCTGAGTTATTAGAATTGGGGAATAAAATGGGGAATAAAGATTTTTTATCAGATTTAGCCTTTCTTTGCGATGTAACGACAATTGTTAATGAGTTAAATCTCCATTTGCAAGGCAAAAATAAGAATATTTTTGACTTAATTGCATATGTTCGCCAATTTGAAAGGAAAATTAAAATAATAATAGAGCAATTAAAAAATTAAAATATGCTAAGCTTACCAAGAACCTGTGAGATAATAATGGACTATAAAAATCAAAAGAAACTACCTGAATATGTGGTAGTCTTAGAATCGATTTTAACAAATTTTAATGCAAGGTTTCAAGATTTCAATAAAATTCAGCAACTCATTTCTCTCCATAATGATCCTATAAATTGCATTATCGAAGAACAAGATGATAATTTTCATGAAGAAATACTTAGAATGCGAAATGATTCTAACTTACCTCTAGGCGCGGGTAAGGAGTTTTGGAGGAAAATTAATACACAGTCGTATCCAAAAATTAAAAATGAAGTATACAAGTTAAATGGAATATGTTGCCTCTTCGAAATTTTCATATAAATGAAAACTGCGCTGTTAAACTGCTGAAGAGACAGCTTCTAGCTTACCATATATGGCAAACTATGTAGTATATATTTATATATTTTGAAATTTGAAATTGAAATTTAAATACACGATGTTATGAGCAAAGTTGATATTATGTTGTCGATTCAAAAGTCTTGTTTTAATGCGTTCTTCAATTCGAGTGGAACTGAGAGTACAAATACCGTCAAATGTTTGACAGCAAGCAAGTGGTCAACTTTTATATGGGAAAATGGAATTGTCGTTTCAGATCAGATGGTTACCCAATACACTACAAAACGGCCAACGAAACGATGGACATTTGTCTTTTTTTGCAACTTGTTGGATGTGATGGGATTGGCTGCTTTCGTAGTTTGCAAAGAAATCGACCATCTAGATAAAAAGGATGCACGACGCACTTTTCTTTACAATTTATCGAGAACATTGGCAACGCCCAATATCGAAAATCGTATGAACAATCCCAATTGTCGTTTGGCTTTTGAATCCTTTTTCGGTCGTTCACTCAACATCCCATCACGATTAGTAGCTTCAACATCAAAAGGTGCTGACACAATCAAAGGAAGGAGAGATTGCAGACTTTGTTTACAAGAAAGCGATAAATTGCGTCGTAAAACTCGATTTTTCTGTTCTAAATGTTCAAATCATTTGTTAGCACATATACAAAATATACAGACAATTTTGTAAGTAAAATCTAATTCAGCAATATTTTGCATTGCTCAAGTAAAATTAAATCAAATAAAATTAATTTCCAAAAATTGCAATAACAAAAACACATTTCGTCGGCACTATAACAAGCGGAAACCGAAGCGGAAACCGTGCCGCCGCAATGTGAGCCGTTTCACAACCAAACTGAGGTTCGCACTGGTTTTAGCTTACGTTATGATTATTTGATGTATAGAAATAAGTTCTAGCTAGTAAGAACTCGTACATATGTAAGTTTTTAGTAAGTAAGCAAAATTTGATTATAAAAACTAAGTAAATTTGTTGAATAAAGGGAGTTCAATTTTTGCCAGCAGCAAAGGTGCGTGTTGATATTATTGGTGGGCAGCATTAACTGGCGCCCGAGACTTCAAATTTAAATTGTCTATATCGGTTGAAAAAAGCAGCGTTAGAAAACTCTAAATCGCGCATTGATAAAATTGTTGTTGCCCGCGAGCAGAAAAAAAACAGCGTTAGGAAACTGCTGTTATCTAAACAAAGTGTTTAAAGTAACTCTAATCGCACATTAATAAAACTTCTGTTATCCGCGTGTAAGTAACTAAGCAGCTTAACAAAACTGCTGTTATCTAAAAACGTGCTCAAAGAGACTCAAAACTGTGCATTAATAAAAACTATTGTTGCCCCTAAACAAGAAGGAATCAACGTAGAAAAGCTGTCATAACACCAAGTGCTCAAAGTGACTCTAATACGACAATAATAACTGTGCAACTGAGAAAATTATTCTCGCAGCATATTCAACTGTGTAGACAAAAGTGCAAAACCACCAAGACAATAATCAAAGCCTGAACTGTGACGTCATCCACTCCCAAGTAGCGGAGTAAAACACCTCAAAAAGGAACAAGTGGACCGCCCGAAATCAGGATGCAGAAGCTGATACTCCCGATACTGTTGTAAGAATTAAAAATTAAGTTATTCACCTTTTTGTAATCAAATTTATGTATTGAGCAATTTAAAATAAATTTTAATAAGAGCAAGATTATAACAATTAGCAATAGAAAAAATTGTAAAAACTAGTGAGCCTCAGTATGGAGCAAGTACAAGAAGCCATCACACACTTGACAGGCGCTATAAACGCGCAAATCGAGCAAGCTAAGATATTAAACAATAGAATAAATCAATTAGAAGCTAGAATCAACCCACACAGCGAAAGCGCTAACCCAAATAACCTTATTCACTTAACAGAGGCAGACCTAGCCGAAATTAGCAGATTGCCTGATAGTGTAAAGAACCTACCGACATTCGAAGGAGACCCGATCCAATTTATCTCCTGGATCCACAATGTAGAATCTATTTTACAGGACTATGAGGTGATAAGGACGAAGCCACTCTATAGAGCCATCTTACGGCACATTAGGCAAAAAGTGAAAGGTCCTGCGGATAGTGCTGGATAAGCTGTCAGCTTGACGAACCGCCATTTTTCCTTCTTCTTGGCGCATCATCCCGACTGCTAGCACGCTTCATCATTTTCGCTCTCCATTTCATTTTCATTTTCAATCAACAACTTTGTATCAGTATTTTATATTTTAATAAATCTAAAATTATTGTGGACATCCCACACATTATTCTAGTTAATCGCAAAAACAATCTAGGAATAACAAGTTTCCCGACAAAATTACTCCAATATAATCAAACTACAGAGATTAGGAATTATCGATTACTGAATCAGAAGCAAGATACCGAGCTTAAGTACAAAACAAATATCCCAAATAGGGTTGTACTGTCTGATTTCTTGACACATAATGTTGATCATGAACACTGGTTGATTAATCCATGGCCATCGATAATCTTACTTCCAGCTTTTAAAAAACTTGCTGTGATTCACAACTTCGAAGAGCTCACTTGAGATGGTACCATTACTCAACACTACCGCAAAGACAACAACAGCAACAAAGAATGTTTTCCATACGACATTTACAGAGCCAGAAGTCGCATACCAAAAAAAAATTAAATAACTTTTTTTCTATTTAATGAATCTGGTTAATTTTTTTTTTTTATTTTGCAGATTGACTTTTACATTTAACAAAAATGGATAACTGGGACACTGAAACATGAATTTGGATTGTCCGCCGCTATCACGCACTGGAGTCCGTAGTTTCGGTTCAAAGAGAGTATAGGCGCACGTTTGGCGGCAATCCTCCGAGCAGATGGGCGTTGTTGCGCCAATTCGATTTTAACAAATTTTGTAAAAAAAAAAATGCATGTCGTCCAAAGTGAGAGAAGAACCGTTGCTGTAGTTTTTGTTTTGTTTTCGCTTTCGTTATCATCATCATATATTGTTGTTATTGTTATTTATGTTTGTATATTCTGGCAACCCTTCTCGTGCTCAGCTGTAAATTTGGTGCTCTGGCGAATTTATTTAATTTATATTTAAAACTTTATTGTGAAAATTTTTGTATTAAGTGATCTTTTAAGATAAGTATCAGTGTTATATTGTGCTAGTGAAGCAATTGATTTTACTTTAATTCTGTTCTGGCTAATTTTAATTTATTGTGCCGAGTCATTTTCAATTTGTTTTTGTTGCTACATTTTAAATAGTGCAATTGTTAGTGTTAATTTATATTGCTTACTTAAACTTCTTTCTTGTTTTTATTCATTTCCATCTTTGTCCACAGCTGATCGCGAGTTTCTTACTTTTCGTGTGTTACAGTGCATCTCAAACTGCTCGCTACATTGGTTGTTATCTTTGATAACTAACTATTTTATTGCATTCATTTACATTTTTCTACACCAAAACTAATATGTGTGTTCTGTTCATTGTGTTGTTTGGTTTATATAAAGTGTAGGGTAAGTTTATTTTGTCTTCGCGCTAGTTAATACAAGTTAACACCAAATTGGTTAACACCAAAATCTAGCTAACACAGCAATAATACAAGCACGGAAACACAAGCGAATAAAAACACAAAGTTCAAATAAAATTAATAAACCAATATTGCTGACGACATGTCTGCATTAATTCAACAACAGGAAACGCAAAATAACAAATTGCGAAAATTAACAACAACACCACAGCAGAGTTACAACGACAGCGCAGCCGAGTTTTATACGGTCACATTGAAGTGCAATGTGACCATAAATTATTGATAGGTATAAAGTAAGATATAATTGTTAGTATTAAGTAGTCGAAAAGTAGAGTTCAATAAAACATAATCAAACTTTAAAAAAATTTGTTTTTTTTCCACGTTTAAGTGGAAGGATGAATAATTTACATGACTTACACTGAACCCAACTGATAATAGCTACCACACATATACATCTGCCTAGCAATAAGCTGACATCACTTACTATAAGATAACACTATCCAAATAACTAAACTAATTGTCATCCACATCAGTAATTTTCCACTTCAGTACTTTTCTACAATACACCCAGCGAAATATTTATAAAGCCACCGTCGAATTTCATAATTTTCTTTGAAAAATTGGTGTAAGCGACCACAGATTCTGCATTTTAAATTTACGGGATGACGTTTGAATTATTTCATATTCATTTAATATTTTAATCACAGTAGGCGGTGAATATTTAACAAGAACCGTTATCTCTAAACGAAATATTTATAAAGCCAGAGGGCGCTTATTTGATTCCATTGTTATTTTAGTTGTGACAAATAAGACTACATGTGAGTTATTAATTATTATTGCATAAGTAATTTAATTAGCTATTTAATTTCATTAATTTTTTTAATTTTTCTCGAAATTGTAAAGAATGCCTCGCGGAAAAGCTTTGACGGAAGAAGAGAAAGGAAAAATTATGGTATATCATGAAGAGGGTTTGTCAAATCGAGACATTTCAAGACGTTTAAATAGATCGAAGGATATTATAAGAAATTTTTTAAAATTAGGGACCAATTATGGAAAAAATAAGAGAAGTGGGAGGCCTCCAAAAGTGAACGAAAGGCAAAAACGTAGCATTAAACGACTTATCATGCAGGAAAATGTAAGTGCGAGACAAATAAAACAGCAAATTAATTTGGAGATAGGAGTACGACGAGTTCAACAAATACTTAAATGTGAATTAGATTGTATTTATGATAAAAAATGCGCCAAACCGTCATTGACCGAAAAACACAAATTGGCCAGGCTTCGTTTCGCCGAAAAATATCGCTTTTGGGAAAACCGTTATTTTTACTGACGAAAAAAAATTCAATTTAGATGGCCCCGATGGTCTCCAAAAATATTGGAGGCCCACAGAGTCTACTAGGCACAAATGTAAGCGACGAAATTTTGGTGGCGGATCACTCATGGTTTGGGCTGGGATAACTTACAGAGGGAAAACTCCAGTTTGCTTTGTAACAACAAAAATGGACTCGGAATACTACATTAAACTACTGGATGAAGTTCTTATTGATTTCGGAGAGGAATTTGCTGGAAATGAATTCATTTTCCAGCAAGACAATGCAGCGATACATCGTTCCAAGAAAACAGTTGATTTCTTGCTGGATCGGAATATTAAATTTCTCGATTGGCCTGCAATTAGTCCCGACCTAAACCCTATTGAAAACCTTTGGTCCGTGTTATCAACCAAAGTTTTCGAAATGGGACGGCAATTTGATAACGTAAAATGTCTAAGAAATGCCATCGTTGAAAAATGGGAAATAATTGATCAAGCCGTTATCCATTCTTTAATTAATTCTATGCCCAGATGATTAGAAGAAGTTATTGCTAACAATGGAGGTCATACATCTTATTAAACATTTCATTTTTGTCTGAAATACTAAAAATATAATGCATAATCAAAGTGGCTTTATAATTATTTCGTTCAGCTTATTTAAAATATGTTTGAGAAAACTTGCAAAATTTATTTATTTTTCCTAAAACTAAGCATAACATTAATTGAATTAAATATTTATTCGAAAAAATAATAAATAATAGCAAAATTATAGGTTTTTCTTTCATTATTGAGCTTAACGAAAGTGGCTTTATAAATATTTCGCTGGGTGTAGAATAGAAACCACAAAACTACAACTGATAAAAATATTACTTTGAAGCTAAGTTTTTTGTATAAATACAAGCACCCGCTTGTATACAACATCTTTTTTCTGTTCATAAAAATCACACTGTTTAAGTGATTAAATAAAGATCGCTCTACGGAGCTAAAAATATATTTTTTAGAAAATAATAAAGTGTAAACTTTAATTCGCTCGTGTTCTTAGACAATTTTGTATAACTTAATTTAAATAACAGATAATGTAGATACGAGTAATAACAGATGATAAGTGTGTAGTGTTACTTTACATTAACTCTTATATCTATTTAATACGAATACTGTTAAGGATTAGGTGAATTGGTGCGATATGGCATCAACGAAATACCACGACGTCAATGTTGAAATAAATGAAAGATAGAGATGTAATGAGTAGCAATGTTTAGTATTAATTTGGATTCGGTCAAATAAACATTGTTCAGATTTCTGAACAGTTCTTAACGGCTACAATTGTAAAGGAGATAAATCTGTATAGAAACGGATCTCATATGTCAAATATTTGTATGAGTTAACACCAAATTGGTTAACACCAAAATCTAGCTAACACAGCACGGAAACACAAGCAAATACAAATAAAATTAATAAGCCAAGATTGCTGACGACATGTCTGCATTAATTCAACAACAGGAAACGCAAAATATCAAATTGCGAAAACACCACAGCAGAGTTACAACGACAGCGCAGCCGAGCTTTATACGGTCACATTGAAGTGCAATGTGACCATAAATTATTGATAGGTATAAAGTAAGTTATAATTGTTAGTATTAAGCAGTCAAAATGTAAAGTTCAATAAAGCATAACCTAACGTTAAAAAATAAAATTGTTTTTTTTCCACGTCTAAGTGGAAGAATGAATAATTTATGCATTATCGCTAACACATAAAAATATAGTCATAAATATAAATATGTACAAATACCCATTTCGGGTATTGTTTATGTTACATGGTATAGGGTTGTTTTCAAGTGCACATGCACATTTGTATTCAATTGCCTAAATACATATCTTAAGTCAATATGTTATCTTAAGTAAATATCTTTGTTGTTAATTGTTGAGTGCATACGTATTGCACATAAATGCATACGTGCCTCATATAAATGTATTATATGTATCTCTATGCGTTGTTTATGTATTGCTTTGTACTGCCTCAACACTGGCGAAGATAAGCCTGTTCAATATATATTTGAACAGGCATATTGATTAGAGACTGCAATATTTAATGCACTCAATGTAAAGGAACGGAAATGATCCTAAACTATTAAAAGATAAGAAATAGTGTGTATGCCGTTGAGAACACTTATGTTTAAGATATGTGTACATACTTCGGTAAGTACAATAGATTTGTATTAAGATTGGTGTATGTACTCTGCATGTGGTGCATACACAAATTAGGATAAGAAATTTTATAAATAAAGGAGCTCTGGGCAACCAGAGCTGAGTACATTTTTAAATCCGAACCAAACGCGTCTTATTTTAATACAAACATCGTTGGGTTTTCTATCTTTCCCAACGTTAAAAAAAAAAAAAATCATGTGTTTTATTCAAACAGTTCCTCTTAAGAGAAACAAGTACAATTCGATGTGAGTGGTCGTGGTGGTATATTTCGGGTTACAGCAATGACGTGCTGTTATATTTTTGTTAAGTGTTAATATATAGAATGTGTTGTTCCTCCTCGTTATTTTGTTAATGGATACAAGAAATATCACGCGAAGTTTCTGAATACAGTCTCTATATTTTAGGAATAAACTCAAAAAGATTCATTTCTCGGCGTAGTCTTTACAGTATTATTAAAAATGCTGAGGCTTCGCAATTAATAGACAAGTTGAATATAATGAAGCAAAAATTGATAAGACAAACGAATCCAGAGGATATGCAAGACTTTAATTTGAATTTTTGTCGTTTTGTCTGTGATTTTAAGGATCGATGGGCAAAATCCAACAGACATGAGGAGAGGTTTTTGACACAAAAAAAACGGTTCAATACCGTTTGTGACTACAACAACTAAAAGGGGTCGCAAAGAAATTGATTTCGAGGAGTGTTCCGAAAAAACAAAAGTGAAAAAATGTAAGAATTTAAGACAAAATGTTTCCTTGCCTGTTTTGAGTTATGCTACCCAAATGAGTCTGCGAGCAAGT